>NC_028643.1:38068794-38150217 GCF_001406875.1 Solanum pennellii | reverse complement strand
ATACATATATATATATATATACATATATATATGTATATATATATATATATATATGTATATTCGTTCATGATTAAGACAATTAAAACTAATTGCATACCTGATGTACTCATGATTCAACAACTTGAAACTTATTGCATACATGATCTAACTAATGACAACCCAAGTTTTTCTCTATCTGGATGGCATGCATTGCTTCAGTAAAGACGATTATGAAAAGTCTGGCACTTTGTGATCTTTTTTATATTAAGAGTTGCCCAATCTACATATTGTTTCCAGGTTTGGATAGTGAGCATTGGTTTTTTGATTTACTTAAATAGCCTTGCCCACATGTTGAGAGTATAGTTTCATGGAATGAACAAATGGTCTCTTCTTTCATCTGTAGTTCTACAAAGTCCACACTCTAGTTTCATGTTGATCCTTCATTTGGTCAGCCCCTCAGCTATCAGCATCTTCCCATGAAAGTGTAACAAGAAGGTTAAGGCGAGCACAATCAGTCGGCTGTCAACATTCTCCTATGGAAGTGTAACGAGAAGGTTTAGAGGAACACATATTCTCCTAAGTAACTACACCACAAGGTTCAAGCGAGCACATATACATCCTTCGTTTTATTGTATTATGATTAGACTTTTTACTATGATCCATGTATATAAAATAGATCCATTTTGAGAACTAGCCAATATCAATGCAGTTAATAAGAGAGAGCCCAAAGAGGCAATTTTAACTATAATGTTGATGTTGATGTCATGTTACAGAACACATATGAAAAACATGAGAGGGCATCTACGTTTTTTTGCGGAGTTTGAATCATTAGAAAATTATTCAGTGGAAGAGATGCTGAAGTGAGTTTGGTCGTAAACATCTTCACTACAATTTTAGACACACAAAATGCACTATCATATGACAAATTATAGATAACTATTCAATGATGTAATTGAAGTTTCTAATTTTTTTTAGTCAGATATAAATCTGTTAGGAAATAATGGCACATGACTATGCACGTGGTACATTTTTAACAACTGCAACCACTTTTCTGGCCTGCTCTGTTAGCCTTCAAAACCTGAATAATAGTTCACTTGTAATTCATTTCTAAAGTTGAATACAAATCTCTCTATCTTCTTAAGAACATTATTTTAGCTCATTGAACTAGGAGTTCCTCTCTTAAAGAAAGTTCATTGTTATCTTACTCTTTGGGAACAGTAAGTTTCCCTAGGACAGATCCCATTTATTTTTAGGATCTTATCACTCTACAAACCTAAATATACTTCGAAAAAAATAACGAACAGCTATCCAAGAGAAGAACAGTAACCCTAAAAAGAAGAATGATTTGAACTAAACAAATATCAAATCGAATTAAAAGAAGAAAATAAAAATCAACTTGCAGAAGAGGAGGCATACCTGAGATTATGGTAGACGGAAAACATCGATTTAGTTTGACAAAAATGGAAGACTATGTGGTGCTACAATGAGAATGTAACTTCTTGAAAGATCTCATGTTTTCCAAGTTTCAAACCCAAATGGAACTATCATTGCTTCTACCTTTTTTAAGTGCAGCACCACATGAGCTAATTTGCATAAGTTCCATTGTCTTTTTCATCTTCCATCAGTTCTAGTTAATTAGATTGCCCAAATATTATCCATTTTTTAGACACACACAATGTACTGTAGTATGATGCATTTATTTATATTGGATAACTTTATAATGGTGCAACAATGTTATCTCTTGTATTCAGCTTAGTAAAACATACAGAAATAGAAAAAGATGAAATAGACAGCATGCAAGTAATTCGAGTCCCCATAAATCACTGTATTTCCTTAAGAAATTTAATACTCTCACTGTACCCGAGGTTGCAGATTAATTCCTATCAAGATAAAATGGATTAACCTGTTAGAGAAGTAACGGTACCTCAACCTTCAATAACTTCAACAAATGCAAGAATAACAACAAGAGCACACACAGACTCAATCGAACGACAATTTTGTTTATGTAAGAAAATGTATGGAAAAAAAAAATTAGTGTTTAGAAAACGGGAAAAGATCTCTTATTTATAGTCATTTGCAGCAAGGGACGGTCTGTTCAAACCCTTTTTGTTCAAAACGTTATGTCTTTTGGGAAAAGTAACGAATATTCGAAAGGAACAGGTCCCTTTAGAACGTTTTTACCATTACACGTGAATATATGATAAATTATGTTGCACCAAATTTATTCTGTTATTGAACTAACATTATGAACTTATTTTAAGAGAAAGGAAATGAATAAACAAGATTGATTAAATTAAATAAATAAATTTTGTCCAAAAATATTATCAATCAATCACATCATTTGTCAAATACAAATTCAAAGCCAAAGCTGAAGCCGAGGTCGAGTGAACGACGAAGACGGCGTGAGGGGACACTTCTTCTTAACCCTTTAGTAACTAAAATAAGTGTTTCGTAATATAAGAACAACAATTTTATTTCTTCTACCAATATAGAAGAAATGACTTTTCATTTGCACTTTGTAATGACTTTTCATTTCCTCACAAAAATTGGTTCCCCCACTTTTCCATTTTCTCTTTTTATTCCTATTCACATCTTGTTAAACCCAAACAATCCCCCACATGAATGGGAAATGACTATTGATAAAACATATGCATGAAAAACTTAGGTGTCTTGTAAGTAAGGGTTAATCACATCTGGATAAGTAGGTTTCCCTTTAAACATTTCGTACTGAACATATATCGGCTATACTCAGTCAATCGATAGATTTGATATCTCTGAACCGTCGAGCTTTGATGTATACCTAGACAATATAAGTCACACAATCAACCCTTAAACTGTTTTTTGTTCTAATTGTTTTGTTCCTTTCAGCCATGAACACTTCTCGATTAATATGCACTTAAAAAAACTACATTATCAAATTCTCCTTGAAGCGGCTTACACTTCACACTTACATAGGTAATTTCTAAATGTGTGTTCCCATAGATACACTATTTGATAGAGTTACCACCGTGATGACTTGTTTTTGGCCATAGTCCCATTCCCGTCGATAATCTCTCAACTCCCTCTCTCTTTAGGTCTATTTTTGTAACACCCCAAAATGATTTAGGTAAAGCTAGAGCCTAACGTGGTTTCAATGGTGATATAAAGTCCTAATTTGGTCTATAATGTGATATGAGGCAATAGCTAAGATTTTAGGTGTATTGGAAGTCAAACATCAAGGGACGACCAAGACGTTCAACGACCAAGTCACCTAAGTGCCTCATATGTGGCTTTATGTGATTTTAATTGGTGATGCGTGAGATTATATGGTTCTTAATTGAGTTAATATATCATGTATAGGCAGTTTTTAAAGTTTCGTGATGTTTGGAGGTCAAATGTCCAAGAACGTCCATGATGTTCAAAAGATATGCCTTGAAGTGACTTTGTATGTCTAGGCGTGTTTTGTCAAATTTTATGTGTTCGTTTTGTATGAAATTCATGTGAGAGGTGTTACACTTATAGAAAATCGTAATTGAGTTGGAAACGTCTGGGAAATTATCACCAAGGACCATTTAAGGGTCCTTGAGGAAGGACCCAAAACTGTTGCCAAAACAGTCCCAGGCAGGCCCACAAGACGGAGCAGTTGACGGCTCATGGGCCTGTTGACGCCCCGTTGAAGGGTGTCGTTGTGGGGGACTTGGACATAGGTGAAGAGGAAAGCCTTGGCAGGCTACTGTAACCACCGACGCTGGCCAGTGACGGCCCGTTGTGGTGGTGACGCCCCGTCGATGGGCAAGTCGTCTGTGAGGCAGTTTTCTGTAATGCTAGGGGTGAAGTTGGGATTTTACCCCAAGTCTTTTAAAAATAGGAGGACGAATATTTTAGGTGTTTATGGGTATTTTAAGAGTATATAAGTCATTAAACTCTCATTATAACCCTCACATCTTAATCAAAACCCCTTCCCTCCTAAAGTTTCTCCAAAAACCTCCATGTGAGTTCAAAGTGAAGATGGAGCTTGAAGATGAGTATTCAATGGAGTTTCTTCTTCAATTAGATTTGTATTCTTCAAATAAGGTATGAGAGTTCTTCATCTAATGCTTTCTATCACCTTAGAGCCAATTTCAAAGATGATTTTCAAAGATGAAAAAAGATGAAAAAGTCCAATTTCTATTCTAAGTCTTGGGTTCTTGCATAAATGGTTTCCAAACGTTAAGATATGATGTTATTGATGTTTAATTGATGTTTTCCAATGAAATTCTCCATGAACCCTTGATCTTCTCAAATCTCTAAATTTCACTAAAATATGGGTGAATTTATTATGTTTTGATATTCATGAATTCATGTTTAGATTGTTATGGGCTTTTGATTCATGTATATATTATGTATGTATGGTGTATAGGCTGTTCAAATTTGATTAATTGAGTAATTGATACTCTTAGATATATTGCATGCTAAGCTTATTGAATTGATGTTGACTTAAGGGTTATGATTTCTAATATAATTTTCTATGGGCTTTCTAATGATGCAATAATCATATTCAATTGATATCTAGGTTGTATTAGATTGATAAGTATGTAGTGAATTGCCTAGTTTCATTTATTATCAATATAATTGTATTGAGTTGTTGGTTATGGCCTTGGGTAAGGGTCTTGTAATATCGAATTGGATGATTAGCCTTGAAACCAAAGTGGTAAGATGGACTGGGTATGATGCCCTAATTCCTTTATTTTGATGTTAATTAGACTTCAATTGTGTTGTGATTTGTACGGTCCACTTCTGGTGGCGGTGCTTTGTGTTTTACTTGCAATTGACGTGGCCTTGTCGGCGTTACTTTATCCAATATGATGATCATGGCCTTGTTGGCACTACTTGAAATACTATGATGTTTTGTATAGTTGTTTTATGTGAAATATGAGTATATATATCTATATGTGAAGGAATATGAAAGTATGTGTTCTTGTTATGTATGTTAGGAAATCATGTAAACTATGACTATGTGCTTCTATGTGTAGTCTTAGGGTTGATGCATGGTTTTTCCTACTTGGCTATATGAGTCTATAACAGTTATGTTGATGATGATATGGTGTGTGTAGGATGACTTAAAGACGCTAATGGTTATTCCTATGTGCTTATAGAATGACTAGTAATATGTGTTAAGATGAAGTATGTGGTGTCTTGTTTTGATTGACTTGTGTCCCTTACTTGATGCTTATGTGAATATGTGATGTCTTGAATCAGTAACCTAAAGGTTCTTAGTCTTGAATAAATGAATATACGTGAGACCTTGTATGATGATACGAAGGTCATTTATGTGGAACCTTGAATCAAGTGGTAAGGTTATAAATCGTGAAGTAGTTATCCATAATGGTATCCTTCATGTAATGAGTGATAGAATTAAGGTTGACTGGTTGGAACAACATCATATCAAACCTTAGGAAAGTTGCGATGATCTTCTTGTCGCCATAATGAGATATGCCCTATTGGACCTTGCTTTGGTTGGTTGAATGTAATTGGGTCATGAACCAGATATGGGACCCATTTATATGAACCTTAATGTGAATTACTCTATGAGAACGACGGCTAGCACCGAGTGATTATGTTATGGAAAGTAGCTCTACTTGAGATGAGACTAGACTATAATGTACCTCTACTTGAGAATGAGACTCGAGTACATAAAAGCCCTCATAGTCCTTAACTATGCGCCTACATGGGATGTGTCCTAGTTCTACCCATGGCAAGTAGAACACCCTCATCGGAGTAGGTTAGAACTCTGAATTCCATGAGTTTCTAACATGTTCTATGTCGGTTAATGCCTATTCTCACCATGTGGGATACCTACTAGCATTTGAGAAGTTCTATGAAGTTTAGGGGTTCGTATGGGACACTATCTAGACATTGCACATTAGGGTTTGAAGATGTTATTTGGAGTCCCTAGGTCTTGTATAAGACCATTACTTGAATGTTCTTTATGTGATGAATGTCTCTTAATGAACTAATCAATATAATGACTTATGTTTATGAAGTATGTTTAAATGAAGTAGTACTTATCTAGAGTAATTAAGGGTTGTCTAGTTAAGATGTGAAGGGGGCATAGGAATAATCACTTCTTATCTTACCTAATTAAGTCTTAAGAATGACTTAGGGAAGTTGGTTGATTATGTGAACATGATCTAAGCCTTAGGTAATCTTAAGGATTATTTAGGTAATCTTGAAGAGGTCACTATGGACATTATCTTCTTGATTTACTTAAGTAAGTCTTTTGATAGCCTTTGGAAGGAGAATATCATATCACCTATATGCTAATGTGTTAAATGAAAATTATTCTATTTTAGGGAGTCTATAGGATCTCTTAAGTGTGTGTATAAGGGATTGTATGGACGGTCGCTTCACAACTCACTCAAGTGAACCTTAGAGTCACCTTGGTAGGAGAATCTCATGTTCTTATGTTAATGTCTCTTAAATGTGTATGTGACTCATTCTATGTAATCTTGAGGACCGCTTAGGCACATCTAGATAGGTTGCATGGGCGGTCTCTCTTTGTGTTACTTAAGTGAATCTTGGGATAGCTTGAGTGAGAAGATTACATGCTAAACGAGGTTTAAAGTGAAGTAACTTCACTGTAACAGTGAATTGAGTTCACTGTACAGTGAAGTGACTTCACTGTAATGTTTGCTAACAAATGTGACTTTTTACCTAGATGATTTCTTATGTGTTTTTAAGTTGTTAAATGTTGTTCTTATGAATATAGTATGATGTTTTAATTGAAATTCATAAAAAGCATGCTTATTACTAAATGTCCATTTTCATGGTTTTTGCATGGCTTCCATACTTAGTACATCTAATGTGCTAACCCTTCTTTTACTTTTTGACTAGTGTAGGGAAATGGAATCTTGATGTGCCATGAAGGATGGATAGGTTTCTAAGGGTTGAAGATGAAGTATTGGTTAGTCCTCATCGATTCGAGGACATTAGCCACATGTTCTTATGTCTTAAGTCTTTATTTTATGTTTTGTGTGGTATTAGTCCCAAGTGTTGTAAACTCGAAAGTCCAGATGGTTCAATGATATGTTGTATAGTTCTAATGTTTTAAATGAAAGTCTTCCGCTTGTGTATTATTTATGAAAGAGTTCTTCGTTTGTGAAGAAAGTTTTAAATTTTTAATCAATTTAGTTATGTTTATTATGCAATGAATGATACAAGAGGCTTAGATTAGAATTCTTGAAGTCTCATTTTCCATGTGACATCGCAAGGATACTCTAACTTCTAGGGTGTACTTGTGGGATATGACAGAATTGGTATTAGAGCATAAGGTTTGGGAGTGTCTTAGTTGTGTCATGAACCACATCTAGTAGAGCCTTGTTTATAATGTGAAGCGCTCCACATTATAAATAGGAGGCTATTGGGTGCTAGGAAAATTTTCACTTCTTCATTCATCTAATCGTGCCTAAGAGTTTGGTATATGGCGTCTTTCCCTTGTTTCCCTTATATGTTGGTCCCTAGAGGGTGACTTTATGAAGTTTGGGTTGAAGGAGAGAAAAAAATGAGATGTGACTTGTTATATGAGGTGTGATAGATGAAGGTTTTGACCTTTCATAATATGTTTATTCAAGCCTAAACTAAAGAGTTCTCGGTAACTTGGTTGTAGAGGAGTCTTTTGTGGAAGATGAGTTCCTAACTTTCTCCTTATGATGCACATATTTGGTTGAAGTTTTTTTAAAATTGAATTTCATTAACTTCTTGCATTGTGTATTTTATGAAGCCATGATTATGTTGTAAAAGATGTTTATATGATGCTACCTTGCATATTATCATGTCTATATCATGAATTGCCTAGAGATTGCATTTTTTTTGAAAAATTTGCTCAAATCATTGTAATGCACACTGCCAACTCACTGTGAACTTTTTTGAAATTCGACTAATTGATTTTTGGTCTAGAATTGTTGTAATGTTGTTAGAACTGATGTATATAAGTATGATATTGAATATAAAATGATATTTTGCTATTTGGAATGAAGCATGTGAGTTTTATAGCATGATGAGTTATAGAATGTTTTCTAGTTTCTTGTTGTGTTGTGATTCTCTTAATTATGTGATATTGATATGTCTTCTTGATTGTGTGTTATATGGAATATTTATGAGTTTCTACTTGAATCCTTACTCTTGGAAGTGTTCGGAGAGTGACAAGTGTCATTTGAGGACGAATATTGTCCAAGTGGGAGAGATTGTAAGACCCCAAAAATGATTTAGGTAAAGCTAGATCCTAACATGGTTGAAATGGTGATATACGGTCCTAATTTGGTCTATAATGTGATATATAAGCAGTAGCTAAGAGTTTAGGTGCATTCAAAGTGAAACGTCAACGACCAAGACATTCGACGACTAGGTCACCTAAGTGCCTCATATGTGGATTTATGTGTTTATGGGTGATACATGAGGTTATATGGTTCTTAATTGATTTAATATAGCATGTATAGGCACTGTTTAAAGTTTCGTTAAATTTGGAGGTCAAATGTCCAAGAACGTCCATGACGTTCGAAAGATATGCCCTGAAGTGACCTTGTACGTCTAGGCGTGTTTTGTCAAATTTTATGTGTTCGTTTTGTATGAAATTCATGTGAGAGGTGTTAAACTTATAAAAAAAGTCATAATTGGGTTGGAAACGTCCGGGAAATTATCACAAAGGACCATAAAGGGTCCTAAGGAAGGACCTAAAACTGCCAAAACTGTCCCAGGCAGGCCCAGACGACGGAGCAGTCGATGGATTGTAGGACAATTGACGAACCATCGAAGGGTTTAGTCGTGGGGGAATTTGCCATGGGTGAAGAGGTAAGCCTTGGAAGGCTACTGTAACCATCGACGGTGGCCAGTGACGGCCCGTCGATGGGTAAGTCGTCTTTGAGGCAGTTTTCTGCTATCTTTCTGTAATGTTAGGGGTGATGTTTGGATCTCACGCCAAGTCTTTTAAAACTAGGAGGACGAATATTTTAGGTGTTTATGGGTATTTTTAGAGTATATAAGTCATTAAACTCTCATTATAACCCTCACATCTAAATCAAAACCCCTTACCTCCTAAAGTTTCTCCAAAAACCTCCATGTGAGTTCAAAGTGAAGATGGAGCTTGAAGATGGGTCTTCAATGGAGGTTCTTCTTCAATTAGCTTTGGATTATTCAAATAAGGTATGAGAGTTCTTCATCTAAGGATTTCTATCACCTTAGATCCAATTTCAAAGATGATTTTCAAAGATTTCAAAAAGATGAAAAAGTCCAATTTCTACTCTACGTCTTGTGTTCTTGCATAAATGGTTTTCAAAGGTTAAGATGTGATGTTATTGATGTTTAATTTATGTTTTCCAATAAAATTCTCCATGAACCCTTGATATTCTCAAATCTCTAAATTTACTTAAGTATGGGTGAATTGATTATGTTTTGATATTCAAGAATTCACGTTTAGATTGTTATGGGCTTTTGATTCATGTATAGATTATGTATGTATAGTGTATAGGCTGTTCCAATTTGATTAAATGAGTAATGGATACTCTAAGATCTATTGCAAGCTAAGCTTATTGAATTGATGTTGACTTAAGGCTTATGATTTCTAATGTAATTTTCTATGGGCTTTCTAATGATGCAATAATTATATTCAATTGATATCTAAGTTGTATTAGATTGATAAGTATGTAATGAATTGACGTAGTTTCATTGATTATCGATATAATTGTATTGAGTTGTTAGTTATGGCCTTGGGTAAGGGTCTTTTAATATCGAATTGGATGATTTAGCCTAGAAATCGAATTGGTAAGATTGAGTGGGGTATGATGCCCTAATTCCTTTATTTTGATGTTAATTAGACTTAAATTATGTTGTGATTGGTATGGTTCACTTATGGTGGCGGTGCTATGTGTTTTACTTGCAATTGACGTGGCCTTGTGATATACCATGGTTTCAGGGTATTTTTAATGATTTTTCCCTAAGTTTAGTGTGTCTCCAAAAGCCTTTTTGTATTTATTTTTTTAAGTTTCCCTTTATTTGTAGGAAATCTGTCTAAAGATGAACGTGGATGTTTTTCAGCAAGAAATGCAGAAAAGTTACCACCTACGGAGCTTGTGACGGTCCGTAGCTGGCATCGTAGTGAAGCTGCTGAAGGAAGATGGGGAAGTCTGACCAAGTGTGGGGTTACGAAGTGCATCACGGACCGTCGTATCCAAGACGGTCCTACCTGCTGGTTCTTCGTGATGATTAGAGAAGTAGTCCAAGAGTTGAAGTGTTATGCAACGGAGACCCTCGACGGATCGTCGTGCCTGTGACGGTCCGTCATACCTGCCGTCGAGGGTAGTGAAGAGAGAAGCAGAAGAATTTTCAAAGTATGGGACGATGGAGTCCATGATGGCCTGTCATAACCGCGACGATCCGTCACTAAGTCCGTTGACCCAGCCGCGTTTTGACAGATTTTCAGCAATTAGAGTCCTTCTTTTATAGGTTATTATTTTTAATAAATAGTTGTAAAAACCTCATTTTTCAGGTTAGACTCTTTATTGGAAAAACACTTTTATGTTAGATTCTTTGTTAGTAGATTAATTTGGATATTAGACTTTGGATTGTTACACTTTTCTCTGGAGTTGATTGTTGGTGATTTTGTCGATTAATCAAGTAAATTTCTGGATTTTGTTCTTTCTCATTGAAGTTAGTGCATGAATTCTTATATTATATATATGAATATTGTGATTATGACTATGGGTAACTAAACTCCATAACTAGGGTTGTGGGAACCATGGGAAAATAATAAGGTAAAATCTAACTAAAATAACAATTCTAGAATAGTGTCTTGCATGTATTGATAATTCTTTCGCTTAGAAGTCTTTTTAACGGAGGACCAACGTTAGAACTTGCCTTAATGCTACTTGCCGGACCAAGGAGGTAGATAATAGGAAAGAATTATCAACATAGATTTAGTGTATACTATCTAATAGGCTAGTATTGATTTGTACGAGGTAATAACATAGTCAAATATCGACTACAATGCTTAATATGAGGTAAAGGTAAGGGTTAGTATAGCAACACACATAGCCGGACCAAGGTGCGAAGTGAAATTTTCTAGATGCCGGACCAAGGATTTAGAGATATATAACTTATCACTTTGCATGCAAGATACTAGGAAAGAATTGTTATAGTTAGAATTTTCAAGTTAGGAACCTGTGGGGAACACTTAAACCCTAGTTACTTTTATTAATTGTTTAAACTTCAACATTTGAATCTGTTTGTTGTCTACTTTAAATTAGCTAATTATTTTCATTCATTCAGAAATAACCCCCCCCCCCTTTAATTGTCGTTGTTTTCTAAGGAAATAATTGACTAAATAATAGTAATAATATATTGAAGTTAAGTCTGAACTATTTTCCTAGTGGGAACAATCCTAACCTCATTAGTTGGGTTCTTTGCTTGATACGACCGCTTTACTTCTTATTTGAGAAGTAAATTTGAGCGTATCATATTTTGGCGCCGCTGCCGGGGAAAGTAACTTTTTAATTAACTTAAACTTATTACTATAGTTTAGTCAATATTTTCTTAATTTTAGTTTGTTTATTGTTTAATTTATTCTTGCAGAACTATCTTCCTTGTATGCCAAATACACGGAGAGAAAGAGAACCCTTGTTTCCCTACGATCACGAATTTGAGTGTACACTATGCAACATGAATCGAAACTTGGGTATTAATGATGATAATCCAAACCAGAACATCCCAGCTCCGGTTGATGTTCATGGTCAGTTATTACCCGATGCTCCGGGTGAAAACCAACAGAGGGGACAGAATCCCGCTCCACGTCCCCAAGAATACTACAGAGGCTATGACAATATAGCAGACTCCGATGGGCCACTTGTTTTGCCCCTCTCTACCACCAGGCCACACCTTTGTGGTAACTAGTAGCCTGATGCAAATGCTCACTGCCAGAGGTTTGTTTTCAGGGCTACCTTCTGAGGATTCACATGCCCATATAGCTAAGGTAAGGGCAGTGTGTAAAAGCTATGTAGGGAGGCCTGACTTGGACTTGGATGTAATAGGATTAAGAGTGTTTCATCTCTCACTGACGGGAGAGGCTGCTATTTGGTTCACCGAGCTCCCTTATAACTCAATTTTCATTTGGAACCAACTAAGAGACGTTTTCTTAGAACGCTACTACCTGGTCTCCAAGAAACTAAACCACAAAGACAGAGTGAACAACTTTGTGGCACTACTAGGAGAGCCAGTTAGTAGTTCTTGGGATAGATTAACCTCGTTTTTGAGAAGCGTCCCAAATCACCGCATGGATGATGAGTCACTGAAGGAATACTTCTATCGGGGACAGGATGATAATAATAAAGCGGTGTTGGATATTATAGAGGGTGGTTCCTATGGGGAGTGTCCTTATGCTATGATTGCCGAAAAGTTTGAGAAAATCTCCCATAACAATAAAGCTTGGATACTAGGAAGTCAGATACTGAGAGAAATACCTTCACATTGCAATCCACTCACAACCCAGCCACAGATAATATTCGTGAAGAGATGGCTCATATGAGAACTAAGCTTGGGTTGGTATTAAAACATGTCACTGGGGGTGCAGAAAAGATAAATGCAGTCAACTACTTGTCTAAACCACCACCACCAAATGATGAATGCTATTATGAGAATGATTCCTATGCGGTAAATGAGCAGACGGGGGGTTTCCGACCGAGTGTCCAAGGCTATAATCAAGAGAATTGGCGCAAAGGTCAAGGGAACCAAGGTCGGATCTATGGTAACTATAACCTCAAGGGTCATTATGTTCGAGAAGGAAATTACAACTGCAACAACAACTTCAACAGGGGTAACTACGGTCATAGAAATGGGCCCTATGTTCCTCCTCAAAATCGTGAAGTTACTCCTAGGGATGGTGGAGGTACTATGGCGCGAGTTGAGGATATGTTTCATAAAATGATGAGGAGGTTCGATGCTAGTGATGAGCACAACTAAGAGTTGAGGAGAGATTTAGCAGGTATTGGGCAGAAAGTCGATACACATGCAATATCGATTAAGCAGCTTGAGTTACAATTGGCCCAATTATCTGCGACTGTGAACACACGACAATCGGGCACTCTTCCTAGCAACACTGTCCAAAATCTGAAAAATGATGGACATTGTATGCCAATCACTACTCGCGGTGTAAGCAAACCATTGACCCACCTATGCCGCCTAATGAGAAAAAGGTGACAAAAGATACTGATAAAGTGGTAGAGGTTAACGGTGAAGTAGAACATAACACTGGAAATGATGCTGAAGTGCCTAAAAAGGTAACTCCCATGTCTAGACCACCCCCCATTTCCTCAAAGATTAGTGAAAAAGACCGAGGATGATAAATATCTGCATTTTATAACAATGTTGAAGAAGATTTCTATCAATGTCCCTTTGGTAAAAGATTTAGAACAAATGCCCGGTTATGCCAAGTTTATGAAAGATCTGGTTACAAAGAAAAAATATGTCACTTTTGAGGATGATGATAGAATGCAGCATTGTAGTGCTATTTCTACAAGATCTCTGGTACAAAAAAAAAAGATCCGAGTGCATTCACTATTCCTTGTACAATCGGGTTATTACATTTTGCGAAAGCATTATGTGATCTGGGGGCAAACATAAATCTCATGCCTCCCTCGATTTACAAGAAGTTGGGTTTGGGTGATCCAAAGCCCACTGAGATGCGGCTACTGATTGCCGATCGAACAGTAAAAAGGCCTGTAGGGATACTCCACGATGTGCTAGTAAAAGTGGAGTCATTCATATTTTCGGCAGATTTTGTTAGTCTTGACTGTGAAGTCGATTTTGAAGTACCCATTATTATTGGGAGGCCATTCCTTGCTACGGGAAGAGCGTTAGTAGATATGGAAAAGGGGCAGATGAAATTTTTGTTGAACAATGGGGAAGTGACCTTTAACATTTGTAGGTCCATGAGGCAGAGTGGTGAGCTCCAATCGGTATCTGCTATATCCTACAACATTGGTGAGTCATCTGAGACACAAATAGAATAACGTCTAGGTATAGAAGCATTAGTGGCAGTGATAATGAATTTTGATAACGATTGCATTGAAGAGTATGAGTCATTAGTCGCAGCTCTTGATCGAGGTCATGTTCGGTTTAAACCGAAGAAATATTAGTTAGACATGAAGAATCGCGAGTCTCCACCCGCGAAACAATCTATACAGGAGGCTCCAAAGTTAGAACTAAAAGCTCTCCCACCTCATCTCAGGAAAGAATTCTTAGAGAATGGTGACACTTTGCCGGTAATCATTGCATCATACCTGAATGAACAACAAGTTGAGAGTTTGGTGAAAGTGCTAAAAAGGTTCAAAAGATCTATTGGGTGGACTATTGCGGGCATTATTGGGATCCCTCCTGGTATTTGTTCTCATAAAATCAAACTGATGCCCGATCATAAGTAAGGTATTGAGCACCAGAGACGCTTAAATCCACCTATGCAAGAGGTCGTGAAGAAGGAAATTATTAAGTGGTTGGATGCCGGAGTAATCTATCAGATCGCCGATAGTAGTTGGGTATGCCCTGTTCAGTGTGTACCTAAGAAAAGGGAAATGACTGTGGTCCCCAATGAGAAAAATTAACTTGTTCCAATGAGATCGGTTACTGGATAGAGAGTGTGTATGGATTACCGCAAATTAAATGCATGGACTGAAGAAGACCATTTTCCTATGCCCTTCATGGATCAGATGTTGGATAGACTTGCCGAAAAAGGGTGGTACTGTTTTCTTGACGGATATTTGGGGTATAATCAGATTTCTATTGCACCAGAAGATCAAGAGAAAACCACTTTTACTTGTCCATATGGGACCTTTGCGTTCAAGAGAATGTCGTTTGGGTTGTTCAGTGCACCCGCCACATTTCAGAGATTTATGATGTCGATATTCTCCGACATGGTGGAAGATACTATAGAAGTTTTTATGGATGATTTTTCTCTGGTTGGTGATTCATTCGAGCGGTGTTTGAACAATTTATCTGAGGTTCTTAAGAGATGTGAAGACTGCAATTTTGTACTAAATTGGGAATAATGCCACTTCATGGTGAAAGAAGGTATTGTTTTGGGTCATCGAATTTCAGAAAAGGGTATAGAGGTTGATCGAGCTAAAGTCGAGGTAATAGAGAGACTTCCCCCACCTATCTCTTTAAAGGTGTGAGATGCTTTCTTGGGCATGCATGTTTTTACCGGAGATTCATCAAATATTTTTCAAAAATTGCACATCCGTTGTGCAAACTGCTGGAGAAAGATTGTAAATTTTATTTTGATGAATCCTGTCTTAATGCATTCGGCGAGCTAAAAGAAAAAATTGTGTCTGCGCCTATCATTATTTCTCTGGATTGGAACAGTCCATTTGAGGTGATGTGCGATGCTAGTGGGGTTGCTCTTGGTGTAGTATTGGGACAAAGAAAGACGAAAATCCTTCACCCCATTTACTATGCTAGTAAATCCTTAAATGAAGCTCAGAAGAACTACACAGTGACTGAGCAAGAGCTCCTTGCAGTAGTCTTTGTTTTTGAAAAATATCTCTCCTATTTGCTAGGTACTAGAGTTATAGTGCATACTTACCATTCAATATTGAGATATTTGATGGCAAAGAAGGATGCGAAACCAAGGTTGATTCGTTGGGTATTACTGCTACAAGAATTTGACTTTGAAGTAAGCAATAGAAAAGGGACCGAAAATCAAGTTGCCGATCCTTGTCCCGACTAGAAGATGAAGCTATGAGAGAGTTAGGGGATGAGAATGTTATTGATGATACTTTCCCCGATGAGCATGTATTGGCTGCCTCACAAGACTTTATTCCATGGTTCACAGATTTCGTGGATAGTGATATTATTCCATCGGACTTGTCCTTTCATCAAAGAAAAAAGTTCATGTACGATGTGAAGAAGTTTTTTTGGGATGAAACATATTTATACAGGAGTTGTGCCGACGGTCTTATTCGGCGTTGTGTGCCAGAATGTGAGATGTTGAGT
This sequence comes from Solanum pennellii, assembly GCF_001406875.1. Taxonomy (NCBI): domain Eukaryota; kingdom Viridiplantae; phylum Streptophyta; class Magnoliopsida; order Solanales; family Solanaceae; genus Solanum; species Solanum pennellii. The sequence continues at coordinate 38,134,248 of NC_028643.1, read as the reverse complement.
GTTTTAGAGGCATTCCATTCCTCACCCGCTGGTGGACATCATAGTGGTATCCGAACCGCTCATAAGATATTACAATGTGGGACCTATTGTCCAACTCTTCATCAAGATGCTCATGAGTTTTCTAAAGCATGTGATAGATGCCAAAGAGATGGCGGCATTTCAAGAAAGCAAGAGCTCCCTCTAAACCCCATTCTTGTGATTGAGTAATTTGATGTTTGGGGTATTGACTTTATGGGTCCTTTTGTGAGTTCTCATGGAATGAAGTATATTTTAGTAGCGGTTGATTATGTATCTAAATGGGTGGAATCTATCGCCCTTGCAAACAATGAAGTGAAGAGTGTCACTGCGTTCTTAAAAAGAATATATTCTCTCGTTTTGGCACCCCAAGGGAAATTATTAGTGATGGGGGCTCCCACTTATGCAACAGATTGTTCAAGGGATTATTGGAGAAATATGGGGTTCGCCATAATGTGGCCACTCCTTACCATCCTCAAACTAGTGGGCAAGTTGAAGTGTCAAATAGGGAGATCAAACAGATATTGTCAAAAGCAGTGAACGCTAGTAGAACGGATTGGTCAAGGAGGCTTGATGATGCTCTTTGGGCCTACTGGACAGCGTATAAGACTCCCATAGGTATGTACCCATACCAACTTGTATATGGAAAAGCTTGTCATCTTCAAGTTGAATTAGAGAAAAAACCTATGTGGGCTATGAAGAAGTTGAAAATAGATTGGAACGAAGCTGCAAAACAACGGTTAACTGGGTTGAATGAACTCGATTAATTTCGCCTGAAAGCTTATGAAAGCTCAGCCCTCTACAAAGAAAAGATGAAGAAGTACCATGACCTAAAAATTGAAAAACTTGAGTTTATGGTTGGGGATTTGGTGCTGTTATTCAGTTCTAGGTTGCGCTTGTTTCCAGGCAAGCTCAAGTCCAAATGGACTGGTCCTTACTTGGTTACCCAACTATTCCCTCATGGAGCAGTTGAGTTGGAAACTAAGGAGGGTGTGCGGTTCAAGGTGAATGGACAGCGCATAAAAATCTATTTCGGGCATGCTGAATCAGCAAATGAAGTAATCGAGGCATACCATCTTGATGAAGTCTGAGTAATCAAGCGTCTTCAGTTGTGCTGCGATGTTAAATCAGGCTCTTGTTGGGAGGCAACCCGATTGTTATAGTTTTATTTCTATTAATGGTAGAATTTTCTACTAATGGGTTTTAAATTTGCAGGCACATCACCCGAAAATTCTACAGAAAATGACACTGTAACAGTCACTAACGGACACATCGACGGACCGTCACGCACGCGACTAACCGTCGCATGAATCCGTCGTGCCAGGTACATCTGTCAATTATTTTCAAAACTAGGGCACACGTGACGGAACCAACGAAGGATTCTCACATATGCAACGGACCGTCGTTGGGGTCTCATTGCGTCATTAATGAGCATACCCGACCCAACCCGGTTGGGGTAATTTAAAAAATTGGCAACCTTTAAAAACCCCACCTCTTCATTTCACCCATTCTTTCCCTATTTCTCCCATTTCCCTCCCTTTTCAACTTCCTACTTCCTACCTCTCTTCTCTATCAACTGATCACTTCCCCAATTCCCCACATTCCTAAATCTACCCTCTACTAGTCGGAGTCTGCTGTTGTGGTTCTGTTCCTGCTAACCAAGTACCTTCCTTGCTTGTTTTTCTCAAATTCTCAGGTATGTGTCTCTGATCTCTAGCTATTTACCTTGCATTTTTTTTAATTCTTATTAGCCTATTTCTTTTGGTGGGTCTTCATGCTTTGATCCAATTTTGTCTGATTTAGGTTAAGAATCCTTAAATTGCATTGTTAAAACTCTAGAAATAGGTGCTTTAGCATTGCTAGTTTACTAGGTATTTGGGTTAGACTCATGTAGGTTAAACACTAAAAATTCCATTTGAGTCATAGGGTATGATTGTGGCATCCCTAGTTCTTTCACTGAATGACAGAACGAGACCCTGATGACGGACCGTCGTACCCACGATGGACCGTCATAGGGTCTGTTCCAACAATCCCACTGTACGTTTTCTCCATGTGTCCACCAACGGATACATGCGATGGACCGTCGTAGGAACGACGGTCCGTCCTGCACAACCATTCTGGTTGTCAGAGACACTTTTTCTAAGAGTATCCTACTTTTTCTAAGTGTCCTCTAATGGACATCTACGACGGACCATCATACCCTCGATGGTCCGTCTTGCACAACCGTCGTGACGGTCAGAGACCCTCTCCTAAGGGTCTCTTACTTTTTCCAAGTGTCCTCTGATAGACATCTACGACGGACCGTCACACCCTCGACGGTCCGTCCTGCACAACCGTCGTGACGGTCAAAGACCCCTCTCCTAAGGGTCTCCCACTTTTTCTAAGTGTCCACTGATGGACATCTACAACAGACCGTCATTACCACGATGGTCCATCCTGCACAACCGTCATGGTTGTCAGAGACCCTTGTCCTAAGGGTCTACCACTTTTTCTAAGTGTCCTTTGACGGACATCCACGATGGACCGTTACACCCTCGACAAACCGTCATTGTCACGACGGTCCATCCTTCTTATCCGTCATACTTGTCAGAGACTTTCCTTTAGGAGTCTCCATATAAACATAGTTGAAGTAAGACATGACGAACCCCATGACAGTCCGTCGTACTCACGAGGAGCCGTCACCTGGTCCGTCGTGTTTCACTGTTACTGCAGAAAAGTCATTACAACTTAGCTCTTATATTTATTTTATTTCGTTTTTGCTCGTCTTGATTGCTCCTTCTCATACTAATATTTATTCTTTACAGGTACTATATCTTATGGCCCCAAAACAAGATCGAGTCTACATACGTGGGCGATCAAAGTCTGTTGCTCCGTCTGCCCACCTGGTCATTGGCTCTAATGATGAGCGTGACCCCGAGTACGTGCCCCCAGGCACTGCCACTCCATCACGAGCTGCACGTGCTACCCGAGCTACGCCCAAAAAGGTGGCATTCGGCGTAGTCACTGCCTCCCAGTCTGATGAGGAGCGCACACTAACCGGAACACCTTCTGGGTCAGCTACTCATGAAGAAGGAGTGTCTAGCTCCTGAGGAGTTTCGTGATCGTAGAAATCCTCCGGGTCAGCTGAAGTCCCTACACCCACCACAGTTGCACAGTCTTCCTCGTCTGATGAGGCTGACAATTCTGTGTCCACTCTCGGCTCACTGACTCGTGCTCTCACCCCGGTTGCCGACCAGCCCAACCGCTGGTGTGTCGACGGGCAATATCAAGTTTATTCAGACGCAAAGTTTCTGAATGATAAAGAAGTCATGACACGAACCCTTACGGGAAGTCCCCCTACCATGCCAGAGATCCACAATCTCTTCACTAAGACACCGACTGGAGTGGACAGCACGTTCTTTGGGCCGTTATAGTGAAGAGCTGGTTCGAGAGTTCTACGCCTCTTACGTGGCTACTCTCAGATCACACATTGATAGGCGGGATGCCCCCGCCAAGCAGAACCCACTTGAGAATGTCCGAGTACGTGGCATTCAGGTCGATATCTCCCTGCCTTCCATCCGCCGGTATCTATACGACGAGGATGTTGATGCCAACCGGACCCCTCTCACCGCCGAGTTCGACTACCGGTGGAAAATTGTCAAAAATGGCCAATTCTTGCGTGAGCCATCGCTGAGAGAGACCACCAAGAGGTGGATCGCCCTGCACTTGTCTGTTGATGGAGAGGGTGCCGACTGGGTAACAGATCCGAAGGGAGCCATCAAGAAGGCTAACTTGACCTTCACAGCTAAGTTCTTATGGTTGACTGTCCGCCACTGCCTTTCACCCACAGCCGCAGATAATATAGTCACATGGGATCGAGCAGTTGTGATGGCGGCGATGATAGACGGGTTTGAGGTGGACTTTGCTTGGCTTCTACAGGCGGTCATGCACGAGAGGGCTTTTAAGGTCACAGATACTTACTCTTTTCCGTGCATGATATTTTTCTTTATGCAGGTCCGCAGGTGTGCCCATCTGGAACATTGATCAGCTCAAGACGCTGTTGGGCACCGTTGATATCGGCCTCATCAGGGATGAGGCCAATGAGTTGGCTCCATGCAGAGGGCCCCGTCCAAAGTTGCCTCTATTTGGTGACAATCTGGATGATACGGTAGCACAGGCTCACACGGCTATGTAGGCTGCTTCTGAAACCACTAACACTACCCCGGTCGAGTCTATCCCGGGTAGTAGCACGGCCCCGATCTCCTCTAGCCAGCCCCTTTCCCTGCTCTGGTCCAGCTTGCTAGGGTCCATAAACTAGAGGCACAGATGGCTACACTTCCGCATCACATCCAGCCTTGGATGAAGAGGTTTATTTCTGAGGCAGAAGGGCGCTTGGAGAGGAGAATGGTCCAGCACACAGAGGGGAAGATCCTGAGGTTCATCACCGCTTGGACGTTTTTGAGTTGCGGGTGCTAGCCCGGCCAGCCCCTCAAGTACGTGTCAACCCTTCAGGCTGCTGTCGAGAGTCTTAGAGCAGACATTGATATGATCCTACAGGATAGGGTGCCTGAGTCTGAGGCCCCTTCTGCAGAGCCTGCTGAGGACAGAGTGTTGGCGGCCTTATTCGCCACTTCTGAGATTTCACCACCTCTCCCTCGAGAGCATGCCAAGAGGCGTAAGTGTCGAGAGGAGGATGAGGCTAGAGCACGGAAGAAGGAGCGCCGTGAGATGGAGGCTGCGAGGAGAGCCTCACTTGCTGATGCGGAGGCGCGTCGGATGAGGGCTGTAGAATCAGCTGCTGGGTCATCTAGCTCCAGAGATGTGGCGATAGCGGGAGGCACTGCTGAAGTGTTGTTGCTGATGAGGACACTACTGAGGGTGTCCAGACAACCGAGGTAGTGGGTTCCAGGGAACCGGACCCACCAGCTTGATGATCGTCGGTGCTTTGCGCTCCAGGTTTGCTTCACCTACCACTCTCGTATTTCAATTTTTTTATGCATTGGGGACAATTGCATGTCTTTTTGTTAAGGGTGGGGTAAATGGAAAGTGAGTGCTAGGGTGAAGTCTGAGTATCCCAATTCACTATCCTCTTTTGGGGTTTTCATGCCTGTGTTCTTTTTCTCCAAGAGACTGATTATTTTTATTGTTGAACCGGCATGTCTTTATCTTGTGTACATAGTTTAACTCTGAAGCATGATGGCTAAAATGATATCCCGATGAAATGAAAATGATGCATTACTAGGCATAGTAATTGATAAATGTGTGGCTCTAAGAATGACATAGAGATACACCACTACATGACAGTAAGTCTAAAATTTGAACTAGGTGTTTGATAATCTATTAGAGTAATGAGATGTCAAGTGAGTGTGAGGAAGATTTGAATAGTCCACTCTTTGTAATGAGCTAGAACTTGCTTGGTTAGTCCTGCTAAAAGTAAGTTGTAATATACAATTAGGAAAGGATCACAGGCCGTTGTTTAATATAGCCAATTTTTAGCCTAAATAAAAAAAAATCCAAATGAAACTAATCCCTCTTTCATCCAAATGATTTGAGCTTAAAATAGACCTTTCTTTTTCACCCCAACTGATCTTTTCTGGGAATAATGTGTTGGACCTGGTCCCTCGCTGGACATGTGCACCTCAGCTTATGCCAAAAGCATAAGTTGAGGGTGGCTAATGCAGTAAACAACATTTTCATGGCACTGACTCAACTTTGGGTATTGTGTACTTCAACTAATGGCAAAGCCATGAGTTGAGGGTGGCTATTATGAGGAATGCTCTGGAAAGTGGGGTTGAAAGAACAAAGAGAGAGAAGGAACAAAAGTAAAGTGACTCAAGAACCAGTAGAAAGAAATGTGAAATAAAAAAAATGCAATAAATACAAGCAAGAAAAGAAGAGAGTCACTTACACAAATGAAGAAAGAAGGGAAAATAACAAGGTGAAAGAATATGAAAAATTGGGCAAAATAAAATGAAAAAGTGGTATGTTTAGCCGATATGTCAAGGAGGGAAAGTCACTAAAGTATACCTAAATATACCCTACCTGACCCTGAGCCTATGTTACAAGCTAAGAAATTCCTATCGTGATCCTAAAAGTTATATAGCAAACTTAAAGCAGTGAAAATAAGGGCAAGCTTATGGCAACATGTATGAATGAGTTGTGATTTTGTTCTGAGAGTGAGTGTTGAAAAGTAATCCTTATAGTCAAACTGAAATCATTGTGTGAAAATGAGGATGTTGTTTTGAAGTGAGGACACTAGTTGCAATACCGAAAATATTAGCACCTCGGTGAGAAATTGAAGACGATAGGTGTTAGTGCGTGGTGAGTCTGTGTCATGGTCTGATTCCACATAATTCAAGCCTAATAGTGATAACATGCATAAATATGATGAGACTGATCTGGATTGATAGTCAAATGATTGCGAAAGATAAAACATGGATACTATTGTACAAACATTTTTGTAGTGAGTCATAGTGCGTCGCTTGAGGACAAACAACGAATTTAAGTTGAGGGTGTTGATATACCGTGGTTTCACGGTATTTGTAATGCTTTTTCCTTAAGTTTAGTGTGTGTCCAAAAGCCTTTTTGTATTAATTTTTAGGTAAGTTTCCCTTTATTTGTAGGAAATCTGTCTAAAGATTATGCTGAAGCTTTTGAGCAAGAAATGCAAAAAAGTTACCACTTACCGAGCTTGTGACGGTCCGTCGTGCTTGTGAAGGTCCGTAGGTGGCATCGTAGTGAAGCTGCTGAAGGAAGATGGGGAAGTCTGACCAAGTGTGCGGTTACGAAGTGCATGACGAACTGTCGTAGCCATGACGGTCCGTCCTACTGGTTCGTCGTGATGATCAGAGAAGTAGTCCCAGTACCCAAATTCCAAGAGTTTAAGTGTTATGGAACGGAGACCCTCGACTGACCGTCGTGCCTGTGACGGTCCATCATACCTGCCGTCGAGGGTAAAGAAGAGAGCAGAAGAAGAATTTGCAAAGTATGGGACGACGAAGTCCATGATGGCCCGTCATAACTACGGCGGTCCGTCACTAAGTCCGTCGACCCAGCCGCATTTTGATAGATTTTTAGCAATTAGAGTCCTTCTTTTATTAGGTTTTTGTTTTTTATAAATAGTTGTAAAAACGTCGTTTTTGGGGTTAGACTCTTTATTGGAAAAATACTTTTATGTTAGATTCTTTGTTAGTAGATTAATTTGGATATTAGACTTTGGATTGTTACACTTTTCTCTGGAGTTGATTGTTGGTGATCTTGTCGATTAATCAAATCGATTTCTGGATTTTGTTCATTCTCATTAAAGTTAGTGCATGAATTCTTATATCATATATATGAATATTGTGATTATGACTATGGGTAACTAAACTCCATAACTAGGATTGTGGGAACCATGGGTGAATAATACGGTAAAATATAACTAAAATAACAATTCTAGAATAGTGTCTTGCATGTATTGATAATTCTTTCGCTTAGAAGTCTTTTTAACGGATGGCCAACGTTAGAACTCGCCTTAATGCTACTTGTCGGACCAAGGAGGTAGATAGTAGGAAAAGAATTATCAACATAGATTTAGTGTATACTATCTACTAGGCTAGTATTGATTGGTAAGAGGTAATAACTTAGTCAAATATCGAATATAATGCTTAATTTGAGGTAAAGGTAAGGGTTAGTATAGCAACACACGTAGCCGGACCAAGGTGCGGAGTGAAATATTTTAGATGCCGGACCTATGATATAGAGATACATAACTTATCACTTTGCATGCAAGATACTAGGAAAGAATTGTTATAGTTAGAAGTATCAAGTTAGGAACCTGTGGGGAACACTTAAACCCTAGTTACTTTTATTAATTGATTAAACTTCAACATTTGAATCTGTTAGTTGTCTACTTTAATTTAGCTAATTATTTTCATTCATTTAGAAATAAAACCCCCCCTTCTATTGTCTTTTTTTCTAAGGAAATAATTGACTAAATAATAGTAATAATAGATTGAAGTTAAGTCTAAACTATTTTCCTCGTGGGAACGATCCTAACCTCATTAGTGGGGTTCTTTACTTGATACGACCGCATTACTTCTTATTTGAGAAGTAAATTTGAGCATATCACCTTGTCGGCGTTACTTTATGCAATATGATGATCATGGCCTTTTTGGCACTACTTGAAATACTATGATGTTTTGTATAGTTGTTTTATGTGAAATATGAGTATATCTATCTATATGTGAAGGAATATAAAAGTATGTGTTCTTGTTATGTATGTTAGGAAATCATGTAAACTATGACTATGTGCTTCGATGTGTTGTCTTAGTATTGATGCATGGTTGTTCCTACTTGGCTATATGAGTCTATAATAGTTATGATGATGATGATATGGTAGTGTGTAGGATGACTTAAAGACGATAATAGTTATTCCTATGTGCTTATAGAATGACTAGTAATATTTGTTAAGGTGAAGTATGTGGTGTCTTGTTTTGGTTGACTTGTGTCCCTTACTTGATGATTATGTGAATATGTGATGTCTTTACTTAGGAACCTAAAGGGTATTAGTCTTTAATAAATGAATATAGGTGAGACCTTGCATGATGATACGAAGGTCATTTATGTGGAACCTTGAACCAAGTGGTAAGGTTATAAATCGTGAAGTAGTTAGCCATAATGGTATCCTTCATGTAATGAGTAATGGACTTAAGGTTTATTGCCTGGAACGGCATCATATCATACCTTAGGAAAGTCGCGATGATATACTTGTCTCCATGGTGAGATATGCCCTAGTGGACCTTCCTTTGGTTGGTTGAATGTAATTGCGTTATGAACTAGATATGGGACCCATTTATATGAACCTTAAAGTGATTACCCTATGAGAATGAAGGCTAGCACCGAGTGATTATGTTATGAGAAGTAGCTCTACTTGAGATGAGACTAGAGTACATTATACCTCTACTTTAAAATGAGACTAGAGTACATAAAAGCCCTTCATAGTCCTTAACCATGTGCCTACATGGGATGTATCCTGGTACTACCCTTGGCAAGTAGAACACCCTCATCGGAGTAGGTTAGAACTCTGGATTCCATGAGTTCCTAACATGGTCTATGTCGATTAATGCCTATTCTCATCATGTGGGAAACCTACTAGCATTTGAGAAGTTCTATGAATTTTAGGGGGTGGTATGGGACAGTGTCTAGACATTGCACAATAGGCTTTGAAGATGTTATTTGGAGTCCCTAAGTCTTGTATAAGACCATTACTTGAATGTCCTTTATGTGATGAATGTCTCTTAATGAACTAATCAATATAATGACTTAAGTTAAGGAAGTATGCTAAAATGAAGTAGTACTTATCTAAAGTAATTAAGGGTTGTCTAGTTAAGGTGTGAAGGGGTCATAGGAATGGTCACTTCTTATCTTACCTAAATAAGTCTTAAGAATGACTTAGGGAAGGTTGATTATGTGGACATGATCTAAGCCTTAGGTAATCTTAAGGATTATTAAGGTAATCTTGAAGAGGTCACTATGGACGTTATCTTCTTGATTTACATTAGTAAGTCTTTTGATAGCCTTTCGAAGGAGAATATCATATCACCTATATGCTAATGTGTTAAATGAGAATGATTCTATTTTAGGGAGTCTATACGATCTCTTAAGTGTGTGTGTACGGGATTGTATGGTAGGTCGCTTCACAACTCACTCTAGTGAACCTTAGAGTCACCTTGGTAGGAGAATCTCATGTTCTTATTTTAATGTCTCTTCAATGTGTATGTGACTCATTATATGTAATCTTGAGGACAGCTTAGGCACATATAGAGAGGTTGCATGGGCGGTCTCTCTTTGTGTGATTTAAGTGAATCTTGGGATAGCTTTGAGTGAGAAGATTACATGCTAAAGGGGGTTAAAAGTGAAGTGAAGGAACTTCACTATAACAGTGAATTGAGTTCATTGTACAATGAAGTGACTTTACTATAATGTTTGCTAAAAGATGTGACTTTTTACCTATATGATTTCTTATGTGTTTTTAAGTTGTTAAATGTTGTTCTTATGAATATAGTATGATGTTTTAATCGAAATTCATGAAAAGCATGATTATTACTATATGTCCCTTTTTCATGGTATTATCATGGCTTCCATACTTAGTACATCTAATGTGCTAACCCTTTCTTTAATTTTTTTTTACTATTGTAGGGAAATGGAATCTTGATGTACCATGAAGGATGGATAGGTTTCTAAGGGTTGCAGATGAAATATTAGGGAGTCCTCATTTATTCGAGGACAATAGCTACATGTTCCTTTATGTCTTAAGTCTTTATTTTGTCTTGTATGGTATTAGTCCCAAGTGTTAAAAACTCTAAAGTCTAGATGGTTTAATGATATGTTGTGTACTTCTAATGTTTTAAATGAAAGTCTTCCGCTTGCGTATTGTTTATGAAAGAGTTCTTCGTTTGTGAAGAATGTTTTAAATTTTTACTCAATTTAGTTATGTTTATTATGCAATGAATGATCTTATATGAGACTTCTTGAAGTCTCATTTGTTGTGTGACATCGCAAGGATACTCGAACTTCTAGGGTGTACTTGTGGGATGTGACAGATTTAAGTGGACCCGAAACAATATCCTTTGAATTTACATAGTTAATTATGATGTTTCCACTAGAGAGTAGTTGTCTAACGGTGTTATGTTTTTGTCTCATTTGACAAGACTTCCCGTTATACATAACACTTTCAGCCCTTCCTATTGCACCTTGACTATCGCAGTGTATGCATTATAACACCCCGTATCCAAAATAGACGAAAAATCAGCTTTTCAAAAATCTGCAGGTGCAATTGACGGTTACCATCGACGGACCGTAGCCTTACCCGCCCGTGCTACACATCCGTCGATTGTGACTGAAACTCCCCCAAAACGCAGCCTAGAATATTTGACTAAGTGTCGAATGATAAACGGACCTACAGTCCATAGTCTGTGTTCGTCGATCAAGACCCCATTACCCTCTCTCTAACAAGAACCATGATTGACCAGCACAGTCCATAGATAGACCTATTGACCGTAGGTGAAAATTAGCTGATATTTCGAGGGAAAATGAAGTTGGATCAACTTCAAATGATCATAAATCTTAGCAAAAAATGAATTAGGTGTTCCATGAAATACCAAAAGATAGATAATTTAATCAGCTTTCCATAGCTACAGAGTTTGCTAAAATCAGATCTCCGAGTATAAAGTTATGCCCGTTTTAGTAAAGGCATGTCGATCAGACCCAACCTATGGACCCAAACGACGGACCATCGATTGAACGACGGCCCGTCAGTCCAGGTTGTCGTTTGGTCAGACAATAGTTAACTCAATGGTCTTTTGGTCTTTTACCACTTTATTTAAACCTTAAGATACGTCGTTTTGACCCTAAATTAACAGATTTTAGTCAGTTTAAGCCTATAAACATAACTAAAGCTTACCTAAGTCAAATCATTAAATCATAACTTAGAAAATTAGAAACAAGAAAGGAGAAAAAGGTCAAGAACCCTAGTTCAAGAAGGCAGCAAGGTTCCATCAGTTCCAGCCCCAAAATCTGAGTGTTTTTCTGGAATTTCATCACCAGGTATGTGGGATTTCACTAGTGGGTTCCTTTGACCCATTAGATCCCTAGTTTTTAGTTAGATTCTTGATTCCCAGAACTACTATCCAGGTAACTTGTAAGTCCCCTCTGTGGGAAATCAGTTCAGTGATTATGCAAACATGCCTTTATACCTCTAGTAGGGTATACTAGGTCCTCTCGATGGGGCATATACATCGGACTCCAGATTTAGCTTATGTGGTTTTATTGTCGGTTATTAGTAGCCCCCGTAGATTAGTCAGATTCCATTGCATTGACCATTTACCAGTATATAGAGTATTAATTTTCAACATGTTATAAATTGGTCATTGTATTCAGTTTCAGCATGTTATAAATTGGTCATTGCATTCAGGATCTATATATCATGTTCAGATATTATACTTGCCTTGTGCTTGTTAAATTATGTTTTATTTTAGCTTTACTCTACCCTACATGCTTAGTACCTTCAAGTATTGATGCATACATGCACTACATTTTCTCGTGATATAGGTTGAGGTTCTCAGCATCCAGATCACGCATAGATTGACTCCCGATCACCAGTTTAGCGTATTCAGTGGTGAGTACTCATTCCCCGAGGATAATAGTCATGAGTTCATTTTAGTCTTTTTAGTCATTTAGTGTTAGTTTTTCTAGATTTAGCTGGGGCTTGTCCTAGCATTTCTAGTGAGTTAGACGCTTATTTCAGACATAGTTTGTTTCAACATAGTATTGAGTTAATAACTTCTTTGTATTAAACTCATCAATATTTCATTTATCTAAGTTATTCAATATGGGTATTCCCCATCATTTCAATTTAGATTAAGATGTAGATTTCGTATTCAGTTTATTATCTTTAGTATGCTCATGATCATTTTAGCAGGGTTTGCTTGGGATCACTTATGGTCTTAGGTTCCGTTTCCGCGTCTCGAGGGTATTCCGAAGTCAATTTCCCTTTCGGGAGGGACTCTGGGAAAATCTTTTGGAAACACTTATGGAAACTTACAGACTATTGAAACTGATTCAAGAGTTGGGGTTTTAGAGCTAGAATCCTTAACCCGAACTAGATGATAGAGATAATCATTAGAGATCATCTTTCTGGCCTTAAGGTAAGAAATGAATCGACTCATAGGCGCTAAGCTTCTATCCTTCCATTCTAAGATTGTTTCGTCTGGAAACTGAAAAAGAACAATTCTAGTTCTACAATCGATTGAGGCATAACATGAATGTAACAAATCCATGCCTAGAATGACATCGAAATCTACCTTTTGTAAATCTACAATGTCTGCAAGGTAATTTCTCAGAGACTGTGATAGGGAAATTTTCGTATACTCGTCTAGCTATAATTGGGTCACTGACTAGAGTAGAGACTGAGAAAGGTTCTGATAGTGTTTTTGGACTAACTCTGAATTGGACAGCCATGTAAGGAGTTACAAAAAAAACAGTGGACCCTGGATCTAACAATGCATACACATCAAATTCAAAGATTCATAACATACCAGTGACTACATCAAGAAACCTTCCTGATCCTGGTGAGCCTGAAGAGCATACAACCTGTGCTGGCGCTGACCGCCACCTGTACAAGATGAGTTATCCTGCTGAGTTGGGCTACTTGCTGGTGCTGCTGAAGTTGTAGAATAAGCTCTACCATTACCACCTCCTTAACCCTGTCCAAAAGGACAATCCCTCAACCTGTGACTAGACTGACCGTACCCAAAACATCCTTCTTTTCTTGCGAGACACTCCCTTAGATGATTCTTACCACACTTAGGACAAGTGGGGTAAGGCGTGGTGCCTGAAACACTTCCCTGAGACTTAGAGCTTGGTACTCTAACCTTCTTGTCATACCAATTCATGGAGGATGGAACACTAGCTGACGAAGGGGTTGGAGCTGAAAACTTTTGCTGGCTCTGCGAGCAATTTCCACCACCCGATTTTTGCTGTGAATAGTCATTGTTCCCAGTCCTATCCTTCTTATTCTCCTTAGATTGTTACCTAATTTTACTACCCTTAACTTGCTGAGCATGAGTAATAAGCCTAGAGATGTTCATATCTCCAAGTAACATAGAACTTCTGCACTCAGTTTTCACAAAATCCGACGCTCTATACAAGAACTTATTCATCTGAGCCCAGGAGTCAACAACCATGTGAGGAGCATACCTGGAAAGTTGGTTAAACTTGAGCCTATACTCTTGTACTGTCATATTTCCCAAGTTAATGAATTCATGAGCCTTTTCTTCTCTCAACTCTAATGGGAAAAACCCTTCCCATAAAGGTCTCACTATAGCAATCCCAAGTAATAGGAGTTGTATATGTACCCCTATTTTCCTTCCACTGAGTGTACCAAATATGAGCAACATCCTTCAACTGGTATGATGACAACTCAATCCGATTATTCCCGGTGACTTTCACTACCTCAAAGATCTTCTTGATCTCATCCAATAAATTCTGAGGATCCTCATCAGTTTGTGATCCTAGAACTTAGGCAGATTCATCCTAACAAAGTCACGGACCTTCGCTACTGTTGATCCACTATTTGCATTAACAGGAGCAGGGACCCGATTGTTCTGGCTGGTCATACTTTGAGACAACATCTATATATCATTTCTGAACTCGGTATGGTCATTATGAATTTGTAATAATGTCATTTGAACTAACCAATGCTCCTTCAACTTTCATTGATTTGATGAATAGAGTGTTCAAACAGTACTTGGTCTTATTCATTCTCATTTTTATTATTGATATGCTCTTTTACTCTAGAAATGGGGAAGAACATGCGAGTCATTTGAGAATTGTTCTACAGACTCTCAAGGATGGCCAGTTACTCGCTAAGTTTAGCAAATGTGAGTTTTGGTTGCAATATGTTGCTTTCCTTGGGTACATTGTATCTAGCGAAGGGATCACGTGGATACGCAGATGATAGAAGCAGTGAAACAATGGCCCAAACCTACCTATGCTACAAATATCAGAAGTTTCTTATGTCTAGCGTGTTATTATAGAAGGTTAGTGGAAGGATTTTCATCCATAGCCTCACCATTGACTAGGTTAACTCATAAGATGGTCAAGTTTCAATGGTCAGATGATTGTGAGAAAAGCTTTGCAGAATTGAAAACTAGATTGACTATAGCTCCTATCTAGACTCTAGAGGGTTCAGATGGTTATGTGATCTATTGTGTTGCATCCAAAGTTGATCCAGGTTGTGTGTTCATGCAACAAGAGAAGGTTATAGTGTATGCTTCTAGACATCTTAAGGTGCATGAGAAGAATTATCCAACCCATGACCTCGAGCTTGCAGCAGTGATGTTAGCACTCAAGATACGAGACACTACTTCTATGGTGTTCATGTAGATTTGTTCACTGATCATAAGAGCCTTCAGTATGTGTTCACCCAGAAAGAGTTGAATCTTTGCCAGAGGAGATGACTTGCGTTCCGTAAAGATTATGATATGAGTGTGCATTATCATCCTGGTAAGGAGAATGTAATAGTAGATGCTTTTAGCAGATTGTCTATGGGTAGTGTTGCCCATGTTGAGAAATAAAAGAAGGAGATAGTGAAGGATGTTCAAAGGCTTGGTCGCTTAGGAGTTCGCCTTATGAGCATATCAGACAATGGTGTAACAGTTCAGAATGGGGCAGAATCTTTTTTGGTATTGGAGGTTAAGGAAAAGCAAGACAGCGATCCTATCTTTCTTTAACTTAAGGGTGCAGTCCACAATCAGAGAGTATGGGTTTTCTCAGAAAGGGGAGATGGTGTACTTCGCTACCAGAGTAGATTGTGTGTTCCTGGTGTGGGTGAGGTTAGAAAGTGTGTCCTTGTAGAAGCCCATAACTCTAAGTATTCATCCAGTTACCACTAAGATGTTCCGCGATCTGCCGGAAGTCTATTGGTGGAATGGCATGAAGAGGGTATAACATACTTTGTGAGTAAGTGCCCCAATTGCAAACAAGTCAAAGTAAAACATTAGAAACCAGGAGGTATGACTCAAGAGATTGATATTTCGACTTGGAAATGGGAAGAGATCATTATGGATTTCATCACAGTGTTACCTCGTACTCGCAGACAGCATGATTCAATTTAGGTGATAGTTGATAGGATTACTAAGTCTTCTCGCTTTTTAGTGGTCAAGACAACAGATTCACCAGAGGACTATGTCAAGCTTTACATTAATGAAATTGTGAGGTTGCATGGGTTTCCATTGTCTATCATCTCAGATAGAGGTCCTCAATTTACCTCTCATTTTTGGAAGTCATTTCAGAAGGGTCTTGGTATTCAAGTTAACCTTAGCACAACATTTCACCCATAGACGGATGGACAAGCAGAGCGTACCATTCAGACCCTAGAGGATATGTTGAGAGCTTGTGTGATCGATTTCAAAGGTAGTTGAGATGATCACCTTTCTCATATTGAGTTTTCCTATAGAAATAACTACCATTCCAGCATTCAAATGACCCCTTATGAGGAACTGTATGGGCGTAGATGTAGATCTCCCGTTGGTTGGTTTGAAGTAGGTGAAGAAACTTTAATAGGGCCAGTTTCAGTCCTTTATGCTATGAAGAAAGTGAAACTCATTAGCGGTAGATTTAAGACAACCCAAAATCGTCAGAAATATTACGTAGATGTAAGGAGAAGGGAACTAGAGTTCCAAGTTATTGATTGGGTTTTCGTAAAGTGTCACTTATAGAAGGGGTGATGAGATTTGGAAAGAAAGGGAAACTCAGTCCTAGATATGTAGGCCCTTACAAGATCTTAAAAAAGGTTGGCAAGGTGGCATATGAGTTAGAGTTGCCAGCAGAATTAGAAGCAGTGCATCCGGTCTTCCACATATCACTCTTTAAAAAGTGTGGGCGATCCAGCCTCTGTAGTGCCATTAGATAGTGTGGTGGTGAAAGATAGTCTTTCTTATGAGGATGTACCAATTGATATTCTTGACCATTAGGTTAGAAGGTTGAGAAATAAAGATCGCTTTAGTCAAGGTTTTGTGGAGGAGTCAGTCCATAGTGGAAGCTACTTGGGAAGCAGAAGCAGCCATGAAAGCCAAGTATCCTCACCTCTTTCATTCCGATTCCACTCAAACATGGGGTAATATTTCCTCTTCAGTTTTTCAGTCATTCATGCGTGAATTAAGCCTTAGAATCATGTTCCCTCAGTTTGTACTTGCATTTTTAGCGTATTGCATGTTCTCGGAACTCAATTAAGTCAGAAACTTAGTTCTCAGTGTTTAGTAGTAGGGAATGCAACTCTCTCCCTCTAGTTTAGCTAGTTCAGTCTTCATTCGAGGACGAATGTTCCCAAGGGAGAGATAATGTAACACCCCGTATCCAAAAAAGACCAAAAATCAGCTTTTCAAAAATCTACAGGTGCAATCGACGGTTACCATTGACAGACAATAGCCTTACCCACGGACCATGTTGCACATCCTTCGATTGTGACTGAAAGTCCCCCAAAACGCAGCCCAGAAAATTTGATGAAGTATCAAATGACGGATGGACCTACAATCCTTAGGTAAGACTACAGTCCGTAGTCTGTGTCCATTGATAAAGACTCCATTTACCCACTCTCTGACAAGATCCACGATTGACCAGCACGGTCAATAAATGGACCTACGGATCATAGGTATGACCACATGTGAAAATTAGGAGACAGTTTGGGGCAAAATGCAGTGGGGTCAACTTCAAATGATCATTACTCTTAGCACAAAATGAATTAATTGTCTCATGACATATCAAAAGATAGATAATTGAATTAGCTTTCCATATCCACCGAGTTTGTAAAATCAAACCTCCGAGTAAAAATTTAATCCCATTTTAGTAAAGGCCTGTCGAACACACACAAACTATGGACCCAAACAACGGACCGTCAATTGAACGATGACCCGTCAATCATCGTTTGGTCTAAGAGCAATTAACTCAGAGGTCTTTTGGTTTTTTCGCACTTTGTTTAAACCCTAAGATACGTCTTTTTAACCCTAAATCATCAGATTTTAGTCAGCTTAAGCGTAGAAACATAACTAAAACATACCTAAGTCAAATCATTAAATCAAAACTTAGAAAATTAGAAGCAAGAAAGGAGAACAAAGTCAAGAAACCTAGTTCAAGAAAGCAGCAACGTTCCATCAGTTCCAGCCCCGAAATTTGAATGTTTCTCCGTGATTTTCATCACCATACATGTGGGATTTCACTAGTGGGTTTCTTTCACCCATTAGAACCCTAGTTTTCAGTCAGATTTTTATACCGATATCATTATTAGACCTAGGGTTTCTAGAACTTCAACAAAACTCCATGAATTAATTAGTTATATGTTTCCAATCAGATTTTCATGTTATTATTCAGTTTATCGCATGATTTTCAGAACACTAGCTATGTATTTCTTTAGTTATTGAATCAACATGCTAGGTCAGATATTTCAGCTACTTCAGATATACATGCCTCAGTTATAAATGCATAATTACAAGATTAATTTTTGCATTCTCAGTTTTTAGCTATCTAGTATTACAGAAATTCAGTCATAATCAGTTAATTACATAATTCATTGGGAGTAGCATAATACCGAGTTGGACTAGGGTTCATCGTACCCACTTAGCAGTAGAACTATTAGCCAAGTAGGTTGTAAGTACCCTCTGTGCGCAATCAGTTTAGTGATCACCCCAGCATGTCTTTATACCTCTTGCAGGGTATATTGGATCCTCTCGGTGGGGCGTATACATCGGACTCTACATTTAGCTCATGTGGTTTTATTATCGGTTATTAGTATCTCCCATAGATTAGACAGATTCCACTTCATTGACCATTTATCAGTATATCTAGTATTCAGCTTCAGCATTTTATAAATTGATCATTACATTAAGTTATCTCAGTATTCAATATGTATATCATGTTCAGTTTATTATACTTGCCTTGTGCTTGTTTAGTTATGCTTTATTTTAGCTTTACTCTACCCTACATGCTCAGTTGCTTCAAGTACTGACGCATACATGTGCTACATCTTCTCGTGATGTAGGTTCACGTTCTTAGTATCCAGATCATGCATAGATTGATTCGAGATCTCTAGTTCAGCAGATTCGTGGTGAGTCCTCATTCTCTGAGGACAATAGTCATGAGCTCATTTAAGTCTTTTAGTCATTTAGTTTCAGTATTTGCTAGACTTAGAAACCTCGTCTTTTTTGCCGTCGATAAGTTCTCCCTCAGTGCCCTACTATTCATAAGAAATACTGATTGTTGAGAGACTGATTTATGAAAGCCCGGTGAGGCCTCAACCGACAGCCTTGCTTCGTTCTGCGGCGGTTTTCAAGCTAGCAGCTGGAGCTTGTCCCAGCATTTCTAGTCAGTTATGGGCTTATTTCAGACATAGTTCGTTTCAGCGTGGTATTGAGTTAATAACTTCTTTGTATTAAACTCATCACTATTTCATTTATCTCAATTATAGAATATGGGTATTCCCCATCTTTTCAGTTTAAATTATGACTTAGCTTCCGCATTCAGTTTATTATCTTTAGTATGCTCATGATTATGACAGTAGGGTTAGTTTGGGATCACTTGTGGTGTTAGGTTCCGTGTCCGCATCTCGGGGATAGCTCGGGGCGTGACATGCATATAGGGGACATTGATTTTGGCCAAAATGGAATGTCTTCTAAGAAATTGTGAAGCCATTCAGCTTCTTCACCTGCCTTGTCTAAGGCAATGAACTCATACTCCATTGTAGAGTGAGTTGTACATGGTTTTTTTGGATGATTTCCAAGATATTGCTCCTCCTACAATAGTGAAAACATATCCACTTGTGGATTTCATATCAGTTGACCAGTAATCCAATTCGCATCACTGTATCCTACAAGAACTTTTTGATATTTTTTGTAATGCAAAGCATAATTTTTGGTGTCACCTAAGTACCCCAAAACTCTCTTCGTTGTCATCCAATGATTTTGATTGGGATGACTTGTGTATCAACATAGTTTATTTATAGCGCAGAGCTATGTCTGGTCGTACACAATTCATGACAGACATCAAACTTTCCAATAGTCAAGCATAATCCAATTGAGACTAACTTTTACCTTTATACTTAACAAGATTAAGGTTCACATCAATTGGGGTCTTTACCTTTTTGAAATTTAAATACTTGAGCTTTTCAAGTTCATTTTGAATATAATGAGTTTGCGACAATGCTAGACCATTAAGAGTTTTTTGAATCTTAATTCCCAATGTCAAATAGGCAATTCCTTGTTCTTTCATACAAAATTTACTCGCGAGCATATGCTTAGTAAATTTTACATTGGCGATGTCCTTGCTCACTATTAGCATGTCATCCACATATAGGCATACAATGACTTCCTGATTCAGAGTGTATTTAATGTAAACACATTTATCACATTTATTGATCTTAAATCCATTAAACAACATGGCTTCATTAAACTTTGCATTCCACTCTTTCGGTGCTTGTTTAAGTCCATAAAGAGACTTAAAAAGTTTGAATACTTCCTTTTCTTTACCGAGAACTACAAAGCCCTCAGGATGCTCCATATAAATCTCTTCCTCCAGCTCTCCATTTAAGAAGGAGGTTTTTACATCCATTTAATGGATTTCAAGACTGTATAGTGCAGCTAGGGCGATTAACATTCGAATTGATGTAATCCTAGTAAATAGTGAGTATATGTCAAAATAATCAAGACCGTTTTTCAGTCTAAAGCCTTTGACAACAAGTATTCTTGTATATTTTTCAATAGTTTCATCATCTTTCATATTCCTTTTGAATATCTATTTTGAATCAAAAGGTTTGTTCCCTGAAGGAAGATCAACCAACTCCGAGGTATGATTGTTTTAGATTGATTCGATCTCATTACTGACTGCCTCTTTCAAAAAAGTTGAGTTACTAAAAAACATCGCTTCCTTTAATATTTGAGGCTTACTTTCAAGATGGAATGTTACAAAATTAGATCCAAATGAAGTAGTTGTACTTTGACGTTTACTGCACGTTGGAATCTTTTCATTGGTTTCATTCTCTTTTGGTTCTTCTTGAGGTTTTTTAGACCCGCACTAGATGACTCAAGTCTAGTTTTAAGATGATATATATGTTCAAATAATTCAACATTATTTGATTCCATAACCATATTATCATGAATATCCGGATGTTTGGACTTATGAACCAAAAATCAACATGTCTTACTATTTGTGGCATATACAATGAATAGACAATCCACAGTCTTAGGCCCTATTGTCACCTTCTTTGGAATAGAAACCTAAATTTTGGTTAGACACCCCACACTTTGAAATATTTCAAGTTAGGTTCCATTTCTCATATGGAATAACATGTGTCTTCGTGTGAGGATCTCTATTGAGAATTCGATTTGTTGTAAGGATAGCTTCCCTCCACAAGTTTTCTGGTAGACCTGAACTTATTAGTAAGACATTCATTCTTTCCTTTAAAGTTTGGTTTTTCCTTTCCGCAGTTCCATTAGAGTAAGAAGAGTAAGGAGTAGTAGTTTGATGGATTATTCCATTTTCCAAATGTAATTTTGCAAATGGAGATTCATATTCTCCACGTCTATCACTTCTGATCATCTTGATCTTTCTATCCAACTGATTTTTAACTTTAGTTTTATGTTGCCAAAATTCATCTATTGTTTCATCCTTACCATTTAGACAATATACATAACAATATCTAGCACAATCGTCAATAAAAGTTATAAAATACTTTTTCTCACCACATGATGGTGTTAATTTCATGTATGAAATGTCTATGTGAATCAGTTCTAAGGGATTTAAATTTCATTCAACATACTTATAAGGATGCTTAAAATATTTAGATTCCACGCAATCTTGAAATTTTGAATTACACTTAAATTTAGGAAAAACATTTACGTTAATCCGTTTTCGCAGGGCTTTGTTATTAACGTGTCTCGAACATTCATTCCATGACTCATTCCATGAAAATTTAGACTCAAGAAAGTAAGAAGAAGCATAATCTGTACTCATATCAACTGCAATTACATTGAGTTTAAAGAGACCCTTAGTGAGGTAACATTTTCCTAGATACATTTCATTCTTACTCATTACAACTTTATCAGAATACACATTTGAATCAGTTCTTAGTTATAACTTTATAGAAACTAAGTTCTTTTGCAATTTTGGAACACACAAGACCCTGTTCAAAGTCACCACCTTGCCTGATGTCATCTTTAATAGGACCTTGCCAGTTCTTTCCACCTTTGCAACAATGGAGTTTGCCATAAACAACTTATTGTATGTTGGTGCTGGAGTATACGATGAAAAAAATTCTTTGTTGGTACAAAAATGGCATGATGCACCAAAATCTATCCACCAATCTTTAGGATTTCCAGCCAAGTTGCATTTTGGAAGTATTGCACAAAGATCGTCCATCTCTCCTTTGGATTCAACCAAATTTTCTTGATCCTTCCTCTTATATTCTTGGGACCCTGACATTCAGTATCCCTATGACCACATTTTCCATAATTGAAGTAGCTTCCATTGAGTTTCTTCTGAGGAGGATTGCTCTCTTGACCAGATGCTTTCTTGTGTTTCTTTGATTTTGTGGGATCTTCGTCAACAATATTCACTCCAGCTATTGCTGAATTACCACGTGACCTATTTTATACGGCCTTGTTATCCTCTTCGATTCTTAGCCTTACCATGATATCTTCAACAGTCATCTCCTTGCGTGTATGTTTTGAGTAGTTTTTGAAGTCCTTCCCCAATGGAGGTAACTTCTCAATAATGACATCACTTGAAAAGCATATTCACATATCAATACTACATTAAAGAATATGTTAGTATCAAAAATAGAATTAATATTTCCAACATAGGCATTAAATAAAAGTTTACCTTCATTAAGGAGATCATGAATTATGACTTGCAGTTCTTGAACTTCGGTGACGATGGTCTTACCTTATATAATCTAATAGTCCAAAAACATTGCCACTATGAACTTTTTTCATTCCTGCATCCTCTATTTTGTACTTCTTTTATAAAGCATCCCAGAGTTCTTTTGAGGTTTTGACATTATTGTACACATTGTACATATCATCTTGAAGGCTACTTAGAATATAACTTTTACATAAAAATTGGAATGTGCCCATGCTTCTCCAAGAATCATTCTTCAGGCGTAGTTTCATCTGACATAACAGGAACATTCTTATTAATGAACCTCAACAGACTCAACGTAGTCAGATAGAAGAACATCTTTTGTTGGCATCTCTTAAAGTCAACTCGAGAAAACGTTGTAGGTTTCTCATCTGCTGTTAGGGCAATAGTTGAACGATTTTGCGGAACCGATGTTGTTGCAGCACTCACTGTTTCATTATTTACTTGACTTCAAATATTCATTTTTCTATCACAAATGGAAGACAATTTAAGTATATGAAATACTAAAAGTAAATAATAAATTCTACAAATTTTATTTCTAATTTAACGATAATGTTATATGTTCTTTTAATCATTAATCAAATGAATATTAAAAATTCAAATATAGTAGAAAATTATAAAGGTTTTAATCTCCAGAAACCTCAAATACTTAAACTATTAAATTTTTTTAGATTGTAATCTCTTGTATTCAAGTTAGTCAAAAATACAAAAATAGAAAAAGATGTTATAGACAAAATTCAAGTAATCGAGTCCACAAAAAATCATTGTGTTTCTTAAAAAATTTGATCCACTCACTGTACCCCAGGTTGCAGATTAATTCCACCCAAGATAAAATGATAAACCTGTTAGAGAAGTAGCGGTACCTCAAACTTCAAGAACTTAAGCGAACACAAGAACAACAATAAGATCACACACAAACTCAGTCGATCGACAATTTTATTTATGTAAGGAAATGTATGCAGAGGAGAAAATTTTTTCAGTGTTTGAAAAACGGAAAAAGACCTCTTATTTGTAGAAATTTAGAACAAGAAACACGTCCATTCAGACAATATGTTCAGACCCATTTTTTCCAGAACATTCTGTCTTTTGGAAAAAGTAACGACTTTTTAGAAGGAACGGGTCCCTTCAAAACTTTTTTACCGTTACACAAAAATTTGAAATATGTTTTGTTGGGCCAAATTAATTCTGTTATTTAAATTACATTTCAAATTAATTTATAAGATAAAGGAAATGAATTAACAAGATTGATTAAATTGATTAAATAAATTTTGTCCAAAAATCTTATCAATCAATCATTTGCCAAATCCAAATCCAAATATGAGCGAGTGGAGACGACGGCGCGAGGGGACACCTTCTTCTTAACCATGTAAGAACTAAAGGACGTGTTTCATAATATAAAAACGACAATTTCCTTTCTTCTACCAATATGCAAAAAATGACTTTTCCTTTGCACGTTGCAATTACTTTTCGTTTTCCCCCAAAATTAGTTCCTTCATTTTTTATTTTCTCTTCTTATTTCCATTCTCACCTTGTTACACCCAATTAACAATTAGTAATTTACTTTTGTTATATAGACTGTCAGGAATAAATTATACATAACTACGCACATGGATCAGTTGAACTGCAACAACTATTCCCCCTTGCTATGGTCAGAGCCGGACCTATTAAGGGGTGTGGGGGTGCCATGCCAACCACGAACGTCAACGAAAATTCTATATATATATATATATATATATATATATACAGATACCAAAAAAGACGTGTGGTGCCATTGTAGAAGGGTGACTTATGAACCTTGATGTTGCGGGTTCGAATTTTTGTTGCTCTACTATTTTTGGGAATTTCTGCACACGCTTTAAGGTGAAAAAGGCTCTAGCACATTTTTTTAAACGAAAACAGCTAGAACATTTTTCCTTTTTTATTATAATATTTATTGATTAAAATCAAAATATTAGTCGTTTGACTTTTCTAATGAACATTGTAAGACATTACTGGTTAAAAATTGTGTGATATGCACCATGTTAATTTGAATTAACTATAACTTACCCTATTAAATTTGAATTTATTTTGAGTTAAATTGAATTTTAATTTTTTTAGGGAAGTGTTCTAATTTTTTTGAATTGAGATGGAGAAGTTTCTTGCAATATTTAATCATTCTCAAGAAAGTTTTAGTGCGAATGTCAATCCTTCTCATCTTATAGATGACCTTAATTTAGATTCACTTGAAGCCGATCCAGGAAAAAGAGTTCCAATTGCTCATTATAACCCTCGAATAAAGGATGAAGTGAGGAAAAATATATCAAAAAAGGGACTTCTCAACCTAGAATGGATTCATATCCTCCAACTCAAAATTGGAAAAAGAATGTGTCAATTTTGTAAAAGTTGGTTTGAAGGTCCATATTCTAAATAGTTGGAGTATAGCGTGGAGAAAAATCAGTCTATTTATTATATATGTTGTTATTTATTCAAAGATGATTTTTTCCTAGAAGTACAAGTGAGTTTTACACAAAAACTGGTTTTAGAGTTGGAATAGGGCACTTGAAAGATTTCGTAAACATGTTGGTGATGTTAATAGTATTCATGACACATGTTTCAACAAGATGCTAAACTTGTCAAATCATCATCAATCAATTCAAGTTGTTATTTATAAGCATTCTACAAAGTTGAAAAATGGGTATCAAATGCGTTTGGAAGCCTCATTTATGTGTCATGACTTCATTTGCAATATGGGTTACCTTGTCAAGGTCACGATGAAAGTGAATCATAAACTAATAAAGGCTTCTTTATAGTTTTTTTGCGATGGAACTGGGACAAACATCCGGATGTGGAAAAAGTGATATTAGAAAATTCCCCACAAAATGATACTTTGACTTGTCCTATGATTCATAAAGATATTGCCAATGATTGTGGAAAAGAAACATTGAAAGCAATAATTAGGGACTGGACTGGAGATTACTTTGGTATATTAGTTAATGAGTCAAAATACATCTCTCGCAATGAACAAATGGCTCTTGTTTTTGGTTTTGTTAATAAGAATGGTGAAGTAGTTGAACGATTTATCGGTCTTGTCCATGTAATTGATAAATCAACATGTTCATTGAAGGAAGCAATTTATTCTTTGCTTATGTTCACTCACTAACTCCATCCAAAATATGTGGACAAGGTTATGATGGGGCTAGTAATATGAAAGAAGAGATAAATGGGATCAAAACTTTGATTATGAAAGATATTCCATCGGCATATTATATTCATTGCTTTGATCATCAATTGAAACTAACATTAATGGCTATTGCTAAAAACATTGGATGTTGAAGACTTTTTTGATCATGTTAGTAATGTTTTGAATGTTGTTGGAGGATCTTTCAAGCGTAGAGAATTATTTCGTGATCACCAAGCCAAAACTTAGATCAATTATTTGAATCCGATGAAGTTCAAAAAGGCCAAGGATTACATCAAGAACGTGGGCTTGAAAGACCATGTAATACTCGTTGGAGATCACACTTCAAAACATAAGATAATTTTATTGTTATTTTCTCATCCATTGTTCATGTTCTTGAAGTAATTGAACTTGAAGGGTCCACATCAAGTGATAGAAATCAAGTGGAGTATCTTTTGACAAAGATTAAAATTTTTAAATTTATTTGTGTGCTTAACTTGATGTTGAATGTGTTGGCAATGTTAAATGAGTTGAGTAAATTTTATAAAAAAAAAAGATCAATATATTGTTAATGCCGTGGAGTTTCTAAATATTACAAAGAAAAGATTGCAAGATACGAGGAAAATGGATGGGAATCTTTTTTGGATGATGTTTCCTCATTTTGTGATGTGCATGATATCTTGATTACTAAGTTGGATGAGTCTTATTTTCCCAGAAAGTCAAAACATAAGTTGTCGGGTGTTAGCTATGCGTATCACTTGCATGTTGAAGTCTTCTTTTTTGGTCATTTATATGCAACTTCAAGAGCTTAATGACCGTTTTGATGTAGTGAGTAGTTATTTGCTTCTTGGGATGGGTAGCTTGAATCCAGTCAATTTTTTCTCTAATTTTGATAAAGGTAAAATATGACATTAGAAAAGTATCATCCAAGTGAGTTTGATGATGGAAAAATTCGAGATTTGAGATACCAAGTCGATACTATGTTATTCATATGCGAAGTGATAATCCCAAATTCTCCAACTTGCAAGGAATTTGTGATTTGGCGAAGGCATTGGTTGAAGCAAATCTTGCATAGACTTATTCACTTGTTTATTTACTTTTTATGTTGACTTTGACTTTCCCTATTGCGACGTCAACTATGGAGAGAGCATTTTCGTCCATGAAGCACATAAAAAATAAAGTGTGGAATAGTATTGGCAATCAATATTTAAATGATTGTCTACTGTGTTACATAGAGCCTGATGTATTTATAAAGGTTAGTAATGATGTCATTATCGATCGTTTTCAGAATATGAAAAATTGTCAAGGACAATCGTAAATGAATGATGAATATTAGTAATATTAGTAATATTACTGAAAGTTTTAAATTTGATAAATTTATGTTTAATGTGTAGTGTGGATTTGTAATACCTTATTATTTACATTTTATTGATTGAGTTATGATATATATCGAAAAGATAAATAATTTAATCAAATATAAAATAATTTAATCGATAGGTCTATTTGGCACCCACGAACTCTAAATCCTTGATCCCCCACTGGCAGTGGTAGTCTAAAAAGTTGAACAACAGTTCACTTGAAATTCGTAATGGATTATTAAAGTTGAACACAAATCTCACTATCTTCTCTCACAACACCGTTTTTAGTTCATCAAGTTGCGAGAAAATCAGTTCTCTTAAGATTGATTTCCTCCATATTTTGGATCTTATCACACCACAAATTTTAATATTTTTAAAAATAAACGACAAGCTAGTCTAAAAGAGAAAGAGTAATTTAAAAAAGAAGAGTTATAAATCTCACAAAACAAACAACAAATCAAAATTTAGAGACAAAAAGTAATCAACTCGAGAAACTAT
Source organism: Solanum pennellii (assembly GCF_001406875.1). Lineage (NCBI taxonomy): Eukaryota > Viridiplantae > Streptophyta > Magnoliopsida > Solanales > Solanaceae > Solanum > Solanum pennellii. Next base: position 38,106,795 of record NC_028643.1, on the reverse strand, counting down.
AGGCATACATGAGATTCGAGTAAGATAGAAAAATAAAAATTTAGTTGAGATGGCTGTTAAAAAAACATGTGCTTTATCTATTTTGAGAAACCATAGATGAAAAAGTGAGAGTTAGGTGGAAATCGCTTCTTAGAAGCCATATGCTTTCTTTTTTCTTTGAGAGAACACAGATGAAACACTAAGTGCTATGAGATACGAAGAGATCACTTTAGAAGCTGCTAAGGTTATATGTTCAGTTACAATGTTTTTAGAAAAAAAGAATTTTTTTTAACTTTGATTTTTTAGAATATTAATTACACTGTACATTTTGGTGCTATGTTTTGGTGAAAATAGAATTTTTCTTTTCAAAATATATCAACATTTTTTTCCTTCAATATACCCCTCAATTAAGACCAATTATTAATTTCTTTAGAAAACATAGTTAGAACCTTCACAATAAGATACAAAATTAAAGACAAAATAAAATATTATCCCAATACATGTACTTATAGAGAAATTATTATGAACTCCTCTAAATGTTATCAATCTGTGTGTAAATAATCTTACTAATTCCAGCAGACTTTGCAGAAACACAAATTTAACATAGTCCGATGAACCAGTGAACAAAAAAATAACAAAAGAACATAAATTAATTCACAAACTAAAATCTGTAAAACATACCAGAATCTGGAAAACAAAATAGGAAGAAGATAAAGACAATGAATGCACAGTGTCCCCTTAAGGAAATTATCTCCCCTAGTATCCGAGGTTTGATTTGGAATATGTCCTCCCAGGATAGAATGATCTCAATCACAACTGTATTGATATCCAACACGTTGGTGTCAGCGAGCCACTCAAAGGCAGTAAAGTACACAAAGGAACTTTTGCAAAAGAAGAATAATAATAAGAAATCATGAAATTCGTACGGAAAAATTATGAAAAGTCAGTGGTATATATAGCCAAGTGGAAATGAATCCAAAAGGTTGCAACCTTTAGAATCCGTACGACAATTCTTGACAGTTTGCAACCTTTCAAACGGTCATGGCTGTTTCTAAAAATTACAACCGTTTAGAACAGTCATTTCCAACGGTGGAAAATTTAAATAAAAATGGTAAAATATTGTAAATTAAACGGGTCGCGTGCAGATCCGAGTCGGGTCAAAACGTTTCGCTTAATCAACTAAAAGATTAAAAACCTTTCGATTATCAACTAATTAATTGAAAACATTTTGTAATTTTATTTAATTTTATTAACTAATAAGTAATTAACAAAATAATTAAAACAAACTTGTTAAAAAATAATCTCTCGATCGATCATTTTCCATAGGAAAAGATGAAGCCAAAGCCGAGCGACGATGACACGAGGGGGTCATTCTTTCTAGCCCTTTTAACAATTCATAAGAGTGTTTTGATATTAAAATCTTCTATTTTTCTTTCCACCAAACAATGAGGGAGAAATGCCTTTTCACTAAAGCATAAGAGGACTTTTTAAGTTCTCAAATCTTCAAGTTCCCAACTTTCAAAGTTCCTCTTTTTTTTCATCTTCCCTCAATTTCCCATTAACTTTTGCTATATACACAATAATCCCCCACATTATAGGGAATGTTTATAACATAATGAAAGAATGGATGAGTGTGTACTTTACAAGGAAATATCAATTGCATCTAGATAAGTAGATTCCCCGTTTGACTTTCCGTAATGAACATATGTCAGATATACTCGGTCTGTCAGTGATGAGATATTTTTAAACTGTCGAGCTTTGGTGTATACCTAGACAACCATTTGTCACACAATCAACTCTTTATCATTTATAATTCTTACGGTTCTGTTCGTTTCATCCATGAACACCTCCTAGTTTCATGATTGTATAGATAATAGGTTTTCGATATAAAATTCTCTTTAGAAGCGGCTTACACTTCACACTCAAATAAGTGACTTCTAACAATGTCATCTCGTAGATATCCTATTTGGTCGAATGAGCCAAACTTAGAAAATCATTAAATTTTAAGCTTTATTAACTCATTACAAGCCTTAAAGTCTTAACCTTCTTCCTGAACATTGTCTACATCATGAGAATGGATTGAGTTGATTGACAATGTCGAACCATCAACCATAAGTTTGTTTTTCTCCTTGAATCTAGTTTTTGGAATCTCCGGTCTTCTACATAGAGTTAGCACCATGATGACTTGTACTAATCCGTAAACTCATTCCCTTGGATGCTCTTTCAACCACCTCTCTCACTAGGCCTTTCGTTAGTGGATCTGACAAACTATCTCTTGACTTCACATAGTCAATTGTGATAATTCCACTAGAGAGTAGTTATTTTATGGTTATATGTATCCATCGTATATGATGAGTTTTCCCATCGTACGTGACACTCCCTGCTCTAGATATTTTTGGTTGACTATAAAAATGTAGGCAAATAGGCTCCATAGGTTTGGGCCAGAATGGAATGTCCTCTAGGAAATTCCGGAGCCATTCAACTTCTTCACCAGCCTTATCTAAAGAAATAAATTCATATTCCATTATGGATCGAGCGATACATGTATATTTGGACGATTCTCAAGAATTTGCTCCTCCACCAAGTGTAAACACATAATCACTTGTGGATTTTACTTCATTTATCCCAATGATCCAATTTGAATCATTATATCCTTCTATCACGGCATGATATTTACTATAATGCAAATCATAAGGATGTGTATGTTTTAGATACCCCAAAACAGGTTTCATTGCCATATAGTGAGTTTGATTCTAATTATTAGTGAATCGACTAAGTTTGCTAATAGTATATGCTATATCTGGTCGCGTACGATTCGTAATATACATCAAACTTCCCAACACTCTGCATTCATCATTTTCTTTAATGTTGTGTTCTTTCGTTCCGCCAAACCATTTGTCTTTAGTGTATAAGGCACATTAGTTTGATAAATAATACCATATTCGAAATATATCTCTGCAAAAGGAGATTCGTGTTCTCCACCCTTATCACTCTGAATCATTTTTTATCTTTAGATTCAATTGATTCTCTACTTCATTTTGTATTTCTTAAATGCATCAATTGCATCATCCTTACTGTTAAGCAAATATGCATAACAAAATCAAGTGCAGTCATCAATACAATTTATAAAGAATTTTTCCCACCATGAGAAGGTGTTGACTTCATATAAGATATATACGTGCGAATTAAGTCTAAAGGTTCTGAATTTCTTTCAATAGACTTATAAGGGTGTTTAACAAACTTACATTCTACACAAATTTCACATTTCGATATATTACATTTGAAATCATTCAATACTTCTAAAGTATCCAATTTCGCAAGACTTTGTAATTGACATGTCCCAAATGGGCATGGCAAAAATTATTTGACTCTAATAAGTAAAAAGAAGCGTAATTATTATTAATATTGTCAATAACCAATACATTCAGTTTGAAAAGGCCCTCTGTGAGGTAGTTGTTTCTTAAGATCATCTCATTCTCATTTATTACTGTATTGTCCCTATCTTGGACACCCTTAAACCCGTTCTTAATGAGCAGTGCAAAAGAAACTAAATGCTTCCTAATAGTAGGAACATGCAGAACGTTGTTAAAGTCTACACCTTGTCGGATGTAATTTTTAATTTTACTTTTCCAATTCTTGCAATCCTTGTTGTTGTTGTGTTCCCCGTGAACATGTATTTATCAAACTCATAAAGAGAACATGATGCAAAAGATTCTTTCGCAGAGCAAATATGTCGAGTGACACCTGAGTTGAGAAATCACTCCTTCACATTTTCCAACGAAGGTACACTCTGAGATAATTGCACAGAGCCCATTTATATCATCCATCTCTTCTACTATGTTTGCTTGACTTTTGCATTTGTCTTTGTCCTTTCTTGGAGTACGACAGTCAGAAGACTTGTGACCAGCCTTACTATAGTTGTTACAGTTGCCCTTGAATTTCTTTTGGCCTGTTCTGACTTTTGTCCTTTGGACTTCTTTCTATTCTTGTCTTTGGTAAGAGTTTCTTTAACAATATTAACTCCAATTATTTTTAAATTCATAATAGGCTTCTTTTGTGATGTCTTATTATCTTCCTCAATCTTAAGAAGAATCACAAGATCTTCAAGCTTTATTTCCTTACGTTTGTACTTTAGATAATTCTTGAAGTCATTCCACGAAAGAGGTAACTTCTCAATCATTGACTCTACTTGAAATACTTCATTAACTACCATGTCCTGAGCAATCAGATTATGGAAAATAAGTTGAAGTTCCTGCACTTGTGATCCAACAATTTTACTATCTGACATTTTATAGTCTTAGAACTTTGAGACCACAAACCTTTTCAAGCATGCATATTCTGTCTTTTATTTCTTCTCAAGTGCATCTACAACTCTTTCGAAGTTGTCATTACACTATAGAAATTATATTATTCACTTCTAAAGCACTTAGAATGTATCGTTTACGTAGGAAGTCTACATGTTTCCATGCTTCAATAATCATGATGTTTTCTTTGTTGACATATTAGCAGCAGACACTAGAGTTTCTTTACTAATAAATTTCTGCAGACCAAGAGTAGTAAGCCACATAATAACCCCCATCCTTTAATTCACACTAAAGTATTTTCCTAGTTTCTCATATTGTGGTACAACAGTTTGGGTTAGTACAACAACAGCAACCGTCACATTATTGTCTGTCATTTCAGAATCTATAACAAAGAGAATTTGATACAAATGTCGCAGTAAGAAATAATTTAAATTGAAAACTTAATAGGAGAATAAAACCAGAGAAACACATTAATAAAAAAATATTAGTTTCCTTAAGATTGGTATCAATTTGTGTTCAAATAATTTTATTGATTCCAACAAACTTTGTAGAAACACGAAGTTACTAAAATCTGATGAACCAGTGAACAACAGAACAACAGAAGAAAATAAATTAATTCATAAACTAAAATGTGTATAACATACCAGAATCTAGAAAATAAAATCGTAAGAAGATCAAGCCAACTGAATACACAGTGTCCCCTTAAGGATATTATTCTCCTATAGTATCCAAGGTTTGATTTTATAATATGTCCTCTCAGGATAGAATGATCTCAATCACTGGTGCATGGATACCCAACACGCTGGTGTGAGTGATCCACTCGACGATAGTAAAGTACATGAAGTAACTTTGTGAAGAAGAAGATGAAATCAGAAAACTTGTAAGGAAAAATTCTGAAGAGTCAATGGTATTTATAGAGAAGAGGAATTGATTCCGAAAGGTTGCAACCTTTCAGAATCCACACGACCATTCTAGAAAGTTAGCAACCTTTCAAATGGTCATGATTGTGTCATAAAGCTGCAACCTTCCATAATAGTCATTTCAAACAGTTGGAATCTTAAAAAAAATGGTAAAGTATTTTAAATTAATCGGGTCCCACGTGGATCCGAGTCGGGTCGGAACATTTCGATTAATCAATTTAGAAATTAAAAATGCTTCTGTTATCAACTAATTGATTTTAAATGTTTTGTCCATTCAATTTAATTTAGTTAAGTAAATAAATAATTAACTAAATAATTAAAAAAACTTTTTCCAAAAAATAACTCTCGATCAATCATTTTCCAAAACCAAAGCAAAAGTCAAAGCCAAAGCAGAAGCCTAGAGAATGACAACAGTGGCGGTGCGAAGGGGATCCCTCTTTCAAACCCTTTTAAAAATTAATAAGAATGTTTCTATGTTTAAACTCTTCTATTTTTATTTCTACCACCGATGAGAGAGAAGTTCCTTTCCAGTAAAGAATAGGAGGACTTTTCAAGTTCTAAACTCTTTAAGTTCCCAACTTTCAGAGTTCCTCTCTGTTCATCTTCCCTCCATTTCACATTAAATCTTGCTATATAACCAACAATACACCACATGAAAGGGAAATAAATATAACATAATGAATGTAATGACGAGTTTCTACTTTACAAGCAAGGATCAATTGCATCTGGATAAGTGGATTTATCCTTGGATATTCTGTTCTGAACATATGTCAGATATACTCGGTCCATTGATAGATGCAATATCTTTCAACCATCGAGCTTTGGTGTATACCTAGACAACCATATGTCACATAATTAACTGTTTACTGTTTATAGCTTTTACGATTGTGTCCGTTTGATCCATGAGCACCTCCTGGTTTCATGATTGTATAGAGAATAGACTTTTGTCAAAAACTTCTCTTTGAAGCGGGTTACACTTCACACTCACATTGGTGATTTCTAATCGTGTTATCTTGTAGATACAATATTTGGTCAAATCTTCCATACTTAGCACATTATAAAAATCTTTAATATTAAGTAACTCATTAACAAGACTTAACGTCTTAAACTTGTTCTTGAACATGTTCTTCGTCATCAGAATGGATTGAGTTGATTGACAATGTTGAACTGTCAGTCACAACTTTTATTTTCTCCTTGAATATATCTCTTGGGATCTCCTGTCTTCTATATAGAGTTACTGTCATGCTGAATTGTCGTAATATGTAAACCCATTCCCTTATATGATCTTTCAAGTGCCTATGTCACTAGGCCTTTCGTTAGTAAATATGATACATTATCGCTTGACTACACATAGAAAATGGTGATAATTCCACTAGAGAGAAGTTATCTTATGATGTTATGTCTTCGTCGTAGATGACAAGACTTCCAATTGTACATGACGGTCCCTGCTCTACTTATTGCTGCGTGACTATACCAATGTATACAAATAGGTCCCACAGATTTGGGCCAGAATGGAATATCCTCTAGGAAATTCCAGAGCCATTCAACTGCTTCACCAACCTTATCTAAAGAAATAAATTCATATTCCATTATTGATCCAGCAATACATGTCTGTTTGGATGATTCTCAAGAGTCTGCTCCTCTATCAAGTGTAAACACATAAACACTTGTGGATTTTACTTCATTTAACCCTGTGAGCCAATTAGTATCACTATATCCTTCTATCACGACATTATAATAATTATAATGCAAAGTATAGTGTTGTGTATGTTTCAGATACCCCAACACATGTTTCATCATTATCTACTAAATTTTGATTCAGATTACTAGTAAACCAACTCAGTTTTTGAATAGCACATGCTATATCTAGTCACGTACAATTCATAATATATATCAAACTTCCTAACACTCTGACATATTTCAATTGAGAGTAACTTTATCCTTTATTCTTTCAAAATGTAAAGCTTTGGTCAATTGGAGTTTTGACAACATTGAAATTTAAGTATTTAAACTTATGCAATACCAATTCAATCTAATGAGATTGAGATGATGCTTGTCCTTGAGGAGATTTGAGAATCCCGATCCCTAAGATCAAATGAACAACTCCTTAGTCCTTCATATATAAATTGTTGGATAGCATGCACTTAGTAGAATTTATGTCGTCAATATATTTACTCATTATTAACATATCATCAAAATATAGACAAACAATGACTTCATAATTCGGAATATTTTTAATTTAAACACACGTATCACATTCGTTAATCTTAAATTCATTTGCCAACATTGTTTTGTCAAACTTAGCATGTCATTGGTTGGGTGCTTGCTCGAGCCCTAAAGTGACTTCACAAGTCTGCACTTTCTCTTTTTTACTAGGAACTACAAACCCTTCAGGTTGTTTTATGCAAATTTCTTCCTCCAAATCTCCATTTAAGAAGGCTGTCTTGACATTCATTTGGTGGATTTTGAGATCATACACTGCCGCTAGTTCTATTAACATCCTAATTGATGTTATTCTTGTTAATGTGGAGTATGTGTCAAAGTAGTCCAGACCTTTCTTTTGTTTGTATCCTTTGATTACTATTCTAGCCTCATAGTTTTAAATAGTCCTATCATCTTTAATTTATCTTTTAAAGATCCACTTTGATCCTAAAGTTTTATTTCCTAGAAGAAGATTAGCCAATTCCCAAGTATGATTACGTAAAATTAGTTTGATTTCACTATTGACTTCTTCGTTCCAATAAGTTGACTCAAACGAAGACATTTCTTCTTTAAATGTTTGAGGCTCATTTTCAAGCAACAGCGCCACAAAATTTAGTAAAAAATAAGTGGGTTTCCGTTGTCGAGTGCTACATGTAGGATCCTCACTAGCTAGTGTATTTTCCGTTGATTCTCCCTGTGGTTGTTTAGGTCTTTAACTTATTGATTCACATTCACTTTTATACACATATATGTGTTCAAAGAAATGTGCATTATCTGGCTCAATTATTGTATTAACATGAATCTCAGGATTATAATATTTGTGAACCAAAAATCGGAAGACCTTATGTTTACAACATATCCATGAATACACAATCCACCGCTTAGGATAAAATTTTCACCCTTTTGGATAAATGAATCTCTACCTTGGCTAGATACCCCCAGACTTTGAAATATTTTAAGTTGGGTTTCCTTCCTTTTTACAATTCATATGAAATTGATTGCGTTTTTTATGGGGTACCCTATTGAGTATCTTTTTAATTGTAAGGATGACTTCTCCCCAAAGGTTTTGCGGTGAACAAAAATGGATTATTAAGGAATCATCATTTCTTTTAGTGTTCTATTTCATCCATTCCGCCAAACTATTTGACTGTGATGTATAGGGTGTCGTAGTTTGATGAATAATAAACTATTCCAAACATATCTCTGCAAAAGAAGATTCGTATTCTCCATCTCTATCACTCTAAATAATTTTTATCTTTAGATTAAATTAATTTTCTACTTCATTTTTGTATTGCTTAAATGCATCAATTGCTTCATCTTTACTGTTAGGAAAATATACTTAACAAAATCGAGTGCAGTCGTAAAGAAAGTTATAAAATATTTTTTCGCACCACGAGAAGGTGTTGAATTTATAACGCATATATCTATGTGAATTAAGTCTAAAAGTTTTGAAATCCTTTCAACAGACCTATAAGGATGTTAATAAACTTACTTTCTACACAAATTTCACATTTCAATTTATCGCATATGAAATTAGACAATACTTCTAAATCAAAATATTTTCACAAGGCTTTGTAATTTGCATGTTCCAAACAGGCATACCATAAATCATTTGACTCCAATAACTAAATAGAAGAAAAATTATTATTAATACTTTCAATAACCATTACATTCATTTTGAAGAGGCCCTTAGTAAGGTAGCCCTTTCCTAAGAATATCTCATTCTCACTTAATACATATTTTCCACTAATTAGGACACACTCAAACACGTTTGTAAAGATCTTTCCAACTCCGCTGAGTTTGCGCTTTTTCAAAATCGTATGAGGGAGATATGCCTATCAGAAGTTGGGTTGCTCAAGTTAGGAAAGTCCATTTCCGGTTTTAAGGAAGGGCAAACTAGTCTTTTCCATCCATTTATATCCTATTTCGTTTTAGGGATTTGTTTGGGGTAAAAATAAGTTTTAGATAAGATTAGAAAAGTTATTTTGCACTTAGGACTTGGAGAAAAGAGAAGAGAACAAGGAAAAGGAAGAAAGTTCAAGGATTTGTCAAGAACGCTAAGGTTTTTCTAGTGGAATTCGTGCGGGGTAATTCATATCACAGTATGAGATACTTTTGTGTCGGGTTAGTTCACCAACACACCAACTTATTTAATTCAGAAATTTTAGGTAGATTGAATGACAAAAAGTGAAGTTCTTTAAGAATATTGTTGAATTATTGTTGGTTGAGTTGTTGCATGCCTAGAGTTGATTTAATTTGTGTTTATGGGTTGTTTTTTAAGTATTATCTACTATGTATTGAGGATATTAGGGATTCTAAGTGTTTGGGGAAAGAACCATGGAGGTTTAAAGGATTTAGATATGAAAAATGGAGAAGAAAAGTCGAAACGCTTGTTTGTAGGGACCAGGGGTACCGCGCCTCCTATAGACCCAAAGGAGAATCTCTATCCATAGGTCCTTTGAGCGGGGAGCCAGCCAGAGCGCCCCAACTTGGCTTTTGAAGTTTGGGGCCAGGCGCCCCACGCATCTCAGAGCGCCAAGGACGCCAATTTACCCCATTCAGTCCCGTTTCTTTCGTACCAGTTCCTAAATGATATACCCACATTTCATAGTTGATTCCAACGCTCTAAGGTACATCTAAACATCATGAAATCATCCATAAACATGAGAACATGAACCTTCAATCCATAATCCAATTCAAGGAAGTTATGGTCAAAGTCTAAGAAGTCAAGAGTTAAGTCTTAAGGTTAGAAATAATCCAAAGTAAAGTTTCTTAAAGTTTTCAAGTATCTTTGAACATTTTAACTATGTTTTAAGAATCAAGTTTCAAGTTAAGTAAAGGGTAAAGAGTTGAAAACTTTCCTTCAAAGAAATATAAGGGATCTTAGTATTCCCCAAGAGTTGATTGAAGACTCAAGTTTCAAGTTAGGCAAAGAGTAAAGAGTTGAGTTCATTTATAAAAATTTATATGTGAACTAAGTATTCCCTAAGAGTTAAAAATGTTTTTTCATTTTGAGCAAGAAAGAAATCTGAGACTTCCAAAACAGCCTTTGGCTAGTTTTAGTAAGGAGGAAACTATAATACCCAAGAGAACTTTTAAAGCTAAGTTTGAGAAATTATCTCAAATTAGAGAAAAAGTTGTTTTAAAAACATAGGATCTAACTATTTGGGAGTAGTATTAAGCACCGATATGAGGATGCAAGTTCTTATTAACACAAGCACCCATACACCATGTAGCTAACATGGACAGAAGAAGGGTCATACTTTTTAAATGATTCCTTAGTCTTTTTTAGCATAGACTACTGGATCCACTTAGTAGTTCAGGTTCTATACTAACGACAAGGTATAGGGTGGTCCTCTTGCAACGTGACGTAAGACGTTGTACATCACTTAGGCTAATAGTGATGGTTGTCGGTTAGAGAATCTCCCACTGAAACATATATATATATATATATATATATATATATATATATGAGTTTGTTATTGAAATTTTCTTTAACGAAGTAAGTGTTTACATCATTTTACATGTTTCGTATATATTGCATATGTCATTATTGCTTTAAATTAAGTTCAGTACTTCATGAGTTGAGAAGAGTTAAGTGTTTCTTCTTACTGTTTACAAGCTTAAGGTTTGTTAGTATTCCAACTCTCATACTCGTATATTCAATGTATTGATGCCAGTTGGACTGCATCGTATCATGAAGCAGGATTATTATCATCCAGTGCCTCTTTATTCAAACTAAGCACTCGTAGTCAGTAGTGAGCCTATTGCATTTCGGAGGACACATATTTACTGTTTTTCCGTCTTTTTATTTCTAGAATGTCATGGGGTTTGTCCCAAAATTCATCTTAGTATTATATAGGCTTCATATATGATAGACGCTAAGACAATTTAGTTTTGAGTCTCTCTTTATTTATAAATATTTTATTATGAGACTTAAGTACCATTTTGTCCAAGCTATTTTAATTCAAGTTACTTTATGAGAATGTCTTCTTATATTGAGTTAAGTCTTCCACAGAGCTAAGTATGTCTTTCAAGGGTTTGCTCAAGTCTAGCAATGGTCATTGGGTGCCATCCACTTTCAAGGTGTAGGTTTGTGGAGTGACAAACTATGTATGAGAGCACAGAGTTCTAGAGTCCTAGAGAGTATATGAAGCCATGTCTGTAGTGTCCTTGTTATCTGTGTGAAGCGCACCACATCTGTAATCAGGAGGCTTTAACATTTAGTAATTTCTCACTTCTTCATATTCCTTTTCGTGCGTTAGAGTTTTTCTCTAAAAGTTTCTCTCTAATTTGTGCTTGCGCGTGTTTTAGAAAATTATGCCTCCACGAAGAGCAGCAAGAGGTCGTCCAGCTAGGAGAAATGTAGCACTTCAAGAACAAGAGTTACTCAATGCATCTAAACGGTAACCTTAAGGGGAAGTTACCAATGCATAGTTTCATGAGGCTTTTAGGATGCTGAGTCAAGTTGTGACTAACCATGTATGCTCTTGGGTGTTTTCTGCAATAACTGAAAGAAGCAATGGTAAGGGAGTTCCATACACTGAACAAGATTGTTTGAGTGTGCACGAGTATGAGTTGAAGTTCACCTAGCTTTTCCTCTATTCTCCTGAAATGGTTAAGGATATGAGGAGAAGATTGAGCTTCTTTGTCAATGGCTTGGGTCATGCATCATGCAAAGAGGGTAGATCTCCAATGCTGATCAGCGACAATGGTCATATCCTGATTGACGGTTTATGTGCATCAAGTTGAAGAGGAGAAGTTGAGGGACATAGAAGAGTATAGCAACAAGAAAGCCAAAATTGTAAATTAGTGTGGACAGTAGAAAGGTGGTTCAAGTCAACAAGAATCTAGAAACAAAAGAGGCCTGCACATTCACCTGCTAATGCTCCTAGACCCAGAAAAAAGGGTGAGCATAATGGTGAGAATTCGCAGAACTTCAATGCTAGATTGGCACAGTCCTAATGTAGTGTGGCACAAGGAGGTAGTTGGGCTCATGCATGTGGTAGGTATGGTAGAAACCATGTCGGTAAGTGTCTTGATGGCCATTCAGGTTTCTTCAAGTATGGTCAAGAGGGTCACTTCATGAAAGAGTTTCCTAAGAATAAGCAGGGAGGTTGAAATCTGGGCAAAAGAGACCAATCTTCATCAGCTGCTCCACCAAAAAGTGTTGCACCTAGAGTAGCTACTTCCGGTATTGACGGAGGAGCAAACCGCCTCTATGCAATCACTAGCCGCTAAGAGGAAAACTCTCCAGATGTTGCCATTGGTATGATCAAAGTCTCTACTTTATATATATATATGTTTTGCTAGACCGGGGAGCAAGTTTTCTTTTTATAACTCCTTATGTTGTAAATAAGTTTGAGATTCTTCCCGAGAAACTTTGTGAAACTTTCAATGTTTCTACACCTGTTGAAGAGTCTATTCTAGTGGAAAGAGTCTATCATGATTATCCTATTTCTATCAATCACAAGAACACCATGGATGACCTAGTGGAGTTGGAAATGGTAGATTTTGATGTCATTCTAGGTATGGACTGACGTCATGCCTGTTATGCATCAATAGATTGTAGAACTCGAGTTGTGAAGTTTCAGATTTCTAATGAGCCAGTCATAGACTGTAGTAGTGGTTCAACAGTGCCTAAGGGTTGTTTTATTTCGTACCTTAAGGCGAGGAAGTTATTTTTAAATAGATGTATCTATCACTTAGTCCGAGTTAATAACTCAAGTGATGAGGTACCTTCTTCAGTCAGTTTCTATAGTAAAGGAGTTTCCAAAAGTTTTTCCTGATAATCTACTCAAAGTCCATATTGACAGAGAAATAGACTTCTACATAGACATCATTCTAGATTCTCGTTCTATCTCTATTCCTCTTTATAGAATGGCACCAGCAGAGTTAAAGGGGTTGAAAGAACAACTGAAATATATGTTAGATAAAGGTTTCATTCGATCAAGTGTCTCACCTTGGGGCACTCTCGTCTTGTTAATAAGAAAGAAACTTAGGATGTGTTTGGACTACCTCTTACTGAATAAGGTTAACATCAAGCATAATTATCCCCTTCCAAGGATAGATGATCCCTTCGATCAACTTCAGGGTGCCACTTACTTCTCAAAAATTGATCTTACTTCTGGCTACCATCAGTTGAAAGTTAGGGAATGTGATAATCCCAAGACAACTTTTAGAACCAGATATGGGCATTATAAGTTTTTGGTTATGTCTTTTGGGTTAACTAATGCACCAACAACATTCATTGATCTTATGAGTAGAATCTTCAAACCTTATCTAGATATGATTGTTATCATTTTCATTGATGGCATATTGATCTATTCAAGGAATGAAGACGATCATGCTAGTTACCTCAGGATAGTCCTTCAGATTTTGAAATATAAGGATTTGTATGCCAAGTTCTCCAAGTGTGAGCTTTCGATTAAGTCTGTGGAATTCTTGGGCCACATAGTTTCCTGTGATGGTATTAGGGTTGATAACCAAAAGATAGAGGCAGTTCAAAGTAGGCCTGGACCCACGTCTCCAACTGACATAAGGAGTTTCTTAGGTTTGGCTGGCTACTATAGAAATTTTTTTGAGGGTTTTTCATTTATCTCGTCTCCTTTGAACAAATTGACTCAAAAGATAGTTAAGTTTCAATAGTCTGAAGCTTGTGAAAAAGCTTTCAGGAGTTGAAGAAGAGTTTGACTAGTGGCCCAATCTTGACCTTACTAGAACATACTCAAGGTTTTGTGGTGTACATTGATACATGAAGAGTTGGTTTCGGATGTGTTCTAATTCAGAATGGCAAAGTTATATTTTGTGCCTCCAGACAGTTGAAGGTTCATGAGAGGAATTAACCAACCCATGACTTGGAGTTGGCTTCTTTAGTATTCACCTTGAAGATATGACGCCACTACTTGTATGGCATTCATGTTGATACATTCACTTATCACAAGAGCCTACAATATATGTTCACCAAGAAAGTTCTTAATCTTAGACAAAGGAGATGGTTAGAATTTCTCAAGGATTATGACATGAGCATTCATGAACACCCAGGTAAGGCTAATGTGGTTTCTAATGCCTTAAATAGGTTGTCTATGGGTAGTACCACCCATCGATAAGAAGAGAAGAAAGAGCTAGGAAAATATGTAAATAAACTTGCACGCTTAGGAGTTCGAATTATGGATTCCACAAAAGGAGTAATAGTGGTGACCAATGGGGCTGAATCATCATTATTTGTGCAAAATTTAAGAAAAGCAAGACCAAGACCCCATTTTTCTTGACTTTAAGGATAATGTTCATAAGCAAAGAGTATTGGCATTTGAACAAAGGGGAGATGGTGTATTGAGATATCAAGGTAGGTTGTGTGTACTTATGGTGGATGGACTCCAAGAGAGGATCTTGGAGGAAGCTCATAGCTCCATACATTCCATTCATCCGGAATCCACAAAGATGTATCGTGATTTGAGATAAGTATATTGGTGGAAAGATATGAAAAAGGGCATTGCCGGATTTGTCGCCAAGTGCCCAAATTGTCAACAAGTTAAAGTAGAGACCAAAGGCTTGGAGAGTTGGCTCATAATATATAACTTCCAAATTGGAAGTGGGAGATGATTAATATAGACTTCATCACATGGTTACCAAGATCTCGCAAGCAGCGTGATTCTATTTGGGTAATTGTCGATACAATGAAAACATCAACCCACGTTTTACCGATGAAGACTACCCATTCAGACAAGGATTATGCTAAGTTATACATTCAAGAAGTGTAAGACTTCATGGAGTTCCGCTCTCCACTATTTAAGATAGAGTTGCACAATTTACTGCTAGTTCTTGAAGTCTTTCTAGAAAGGTTTGGGTTCGAACGTGAACTTAAGCACTGCTTTTCATCCTCAGAAGGATGGGCAAGCGGATCGTACTATCTATACCTTCTACGATATGTTGATGGATTATGTGATTGATTTCAAGGGTAAATGGGATGATCACCTACCTCTCATTGAGTGCGTCTACAACAACAGCTATCATTCGAGCATCCAAATGGCTCCATATGAATCTCTTTATGGTAGAAGATGAAGATCTCCTATTAGGTGGTTCAAAGTTTGTGAATCAGGGTTGATAGGATCAGATCTAGTTCACCAAGCCATGGAGAAGGTGAAGATTATTCAAGAGAGGTTGAAAACGGCATAGAGTTGTCAAAAGTCCTGCACAAATGTTAGGAGAAGGTCGTTCGAGTTTGAAGTGGATCATTGGGTATATCTAAAAGTTTCACCCACAAAGGGTGGTATGAGGTTTGGTAAATTTAGTCCCGGTATATTGGTCTTTATAGAATATCCAAGAGAGTTAGCAACGTAGCTAATGAGTTGGAGCTACCAAAAGAGTTAACAACGGTTCATCCGGTATTTCATATCTTCTTGTTGAAGAAGTGCATGGGTGATCATTCATTAATTGTACCAACTGAAAAATGTTGGGATTAAGGATAACTTATCCTACGAAGATATTCCTGTTCATATTTCAGATCACCAAGTTCACAAGTTAATAAAAAGGAGGCTGCGTTAGTCAAGGTCCTTTGGAAGAACCAATTTATTAAAATAACAACTAGAGGATATGAAGAAGAGATATCCACATCTCTTTGAATCCGGATATAATTCATATTAAGGTACTCTTAGTACTTTATAAACTATAAGTAAGCATGTTGTTACTTCTTTTGATTGTTGAGTGTTAACTTAAGATTACTATTCTTAGCTTGCTGAATGAAATCTCATTCGAGGAAGAATGTTCCCAAAGGTGATATATTGTAACATCTGGCAACTCGTAATAGCTAAGGAAAATCTAAGAAAGTAAAAATAATCACTTTTGGAAAAAAAGGGGGAAATCTGGAGAATTTTCCAAGTTTAAGAAATTGAGTTTTAGTCCTTTTCAAATAGTAATAACTCCTAGCTCAGGTTGAGTTAGAGTTTGTTCTTGATATGGTTGGAAATCTCTTGGACATATCTTTCCAACACCCCCGAGTTTGTGCATTTTCGATATCGTATGCGGGAGATATGCCTATCGGAAGTTGGGTTGCTGAAGTGAGGAAAGTCCAAATCCGGATACAAGGAAGGGAAAACTAGTCTTTTCACCCATTTATTTCCTATTTCGTTTTAGGGATTTATTTGGGGTAAAAATAAGTTTTGGTTTATATTAGAAAAGTTATTTTACTCTTAGGTCTTGGAGAAAAGAGAAGAGAAGAAGGAAAAGGGAGAAAGATCAGGGATTCATCAAGAAAGCTAAGGTTTTGCGAGTGGAATTTGTTGTGGGTGATTCCTATCAAGTCATGTGAGATATTTTCGTGTTGAATTAGTTCACCCACACATCACCTTCTTTAGTTCAGCGACTTTGAGTAGATTGAATGATGGAAAGTGATGTTCTTGAAGAATATTGTTGAATTCTTGTTGGTTGAGTTGTTACATGCCTAGAGTTGATTTAATTCATGTTTCTGGGTTGTTTTTAAAGTCTAGTCTATTAAGTATTGACGGTATTAATGATTCTAAGTGTTTAGGGAAAGAACCATGGAGGTCTAGAGGGTTTAGATATGAATAACGGAGAACTATATTCGAAATGCTTGTTGGTAGGGCTCTGGGTTCCAGCACATCCCATGGTCCCCATAGGACAGTCTTTGTATGTAGGTCCTTGGGGTGGGGAGCAACCCCGAGAGCCCCAATTTGGCCTCTGAAGTTTGCGGACTGGCACCCTACACCTCTTAGAGCGCCAAGAACTACAGTTCACCCCATTCATTCCTTCTTTTTCGTACTAGTTCCTAAGTGATGTACCCAAATTTCATAATTGATTCCAACGCTCTAAGGTACATCTAAATATCATGAAATATTCCATTAACATGAGATTATGAACCTTGAATCCATAATCCAATTCAAATAAAGTTATGATCCAAGTCTAAGATGTTAAGAGTTAAGTGTATAGGTTAAGAAGTAAGTCAAAGTAAAGTTTCTTAAAGTTTTCAAAAGTCTTTAATAAACGTTTTAACTTTGTTTTAAGACTCAAGTTTCAAGTTAAGTAAAGGGTAACTAGTTGAAGTCTTTCCTTTTAAGAAATATAAGGGAATTAAGTATCCCCCAAGCGTTGCTTTAAGACTCAAGTTACAAGTTAAGCAAAGAGTAAAGAGTTGAGTTCTTTCTCAAAATTTATACGGGAACTAAGTAATCCCTAAGAGTTACAAATGTTTTCGCATTTTGATCAATAAAGGAAGATGAGACTTCCAACAGAGCCTTTGGCTAGTCCTAGTAAACAGAAAACTTTAATTTCCAAGAGAGCTTTTAAAGGTAAGTTTGATAAATTACCTCAAACCAGAGAAGAAGTTGTTTTGAAAACATATGAGCTAACCATTTTTGGAGTAGTATTGAGCACAGATATGGGGACGCGATTCCATATTAACTCAATCCCCCATAAACTATGTAAGCCAATATGTATAGAAGAAGGTTCATACTTTTTAGATGATTGCTTAGTTCTTTTTCGCATAGACTAGGGGATGCGCTTAGTAGTTAAGATTCTATGTTGACACAAGGTATAGATCGGTCCTCTTGCAACGTGAGGTAAGACGTTCTACCATCACTTAGGCTAATAGTTATGATTGTCGATTTGAGAATCTCGCACATAAATTATATTACTTTATATATATGAGTAAATTTGGGTTTGTCATTGCAATTTTGCTTAAAAAACTAAGTGTTAACATCGTTTTTCAAGTTTTATATATATTGCGTATGTCACTATTTCTACATATTAAGTTCAGTATTTCATGAGTTGAGTAGAGCCAAGGTAAGTGTTTCTTCTTAATCTTTTCCAGCTTAAATTTTGTTATCATTCCAACTCGCACACTCGTACATTCTATGTACTGATGCGAGTTGGCATGTATTGTATCATGATGCAGACGTAGGTATCCAGGATCAGCATCATCCATCACCTCGCTAATCCAGCTAAGCACTCGGAGTCAGTGGTTAGACTTCTTTTATTTTAGAGGACACATATTTACTATTTTCACTCTTTTCATTTATAGAATATTTTGCAGGTTTGTCCCAACATTCATCGTTGTATTATAGAGGCTTTATAAACAGATAGACAGTCAGACGGTTTAGTTTTGACTCTCTCTTTATTTACAGATAATTTATTATGAGACTTAAGTGCCATTTTGGCCAAGCTATTTTCATTCAAGTTACTTTATGAGAATGTCTCCTTATAGTGAGTCTTCCGCTGAGTTAAGTAAGCCAGGCGAGGGTTCGCTCAATTCTAGAAATGGTCATTAGGTGCCGACCACATCTAGGATGTAGGCTCGGGGCGTGGCAAACTTGATATCAGAGCACAAAGATCTAGAGTCCTAGGGAGTCTATGAAGTCGAGTCTGTAGGGTCCTAGTTATCTGTGTGAAGCATGTCAAATCTATAATTAGGAGGCTGCAACATTTAGTAATTTCTCACTTCTTCATATTCCTTTTCGTGCGTTAGAGTTTATCTCTAAAAGTATCTCTCTAATTTGTGCTTGCGCGTCTATCAGATAACTATGACTCCACGAAGAGAAACAAGAGGTCGTTCGGATAGGAGGAATGTTGCACCTTAGGAACAAGATTTACCCAAACTATGAATAACCAGGTTGGTCAAAAAGAGAGGAGATCAACAAGAAGAGTCTGACACCTCGAGAATTAATGAATTCGTGAGAATGAATCCTCCCGGTTTTACCGGTCCGAGCACTACTGAGGATCCGAAAACAATTGTGGAAGAGTTGACGAAAGTTTGTGATGTGATGCATGTGGTTGATGATGATAGGGTTGAGCTAGTTGCATATCAACTGAAGAATGTGGATAGGACTTGGTTCTACCAGTCGAACGAGGCAGAGTTAAGGATGTACTACGTTCGAGTTGGGCTTGTTTTGAAGAAGCTTTCTTAGGGCATTTCTTTCTGTGAAAACTGAAAGAGTCAATGGTATATGAGTTCCTTAAATTGAAACAAGAATGTTTGAGTATGCACGAGTATGGGTTCAAGTTTACCTAGTTGTCCCGATATGCTCCTAAAATGTTTAAGGATATGACGAGCTGATTGAGCTTGTTTGTCGCTTGTTTGGGTCGTGCATCAAGCAAAGAGGGCAGAGACGCAATGTTTAACGGCGACATGTACATATACCGATTGATGGTTTATGTGTAGCAAGTAGAAGAGGAGAAGTTGAGGGACAGAGAAGAGTATAGAAACAATTTATGCTAAGCAATTGCTCATATTACATCTCTCTAGTACTTTTTTGATGTAGCCTTTCTAAGACAGTCCGAATAATCCTTATGATCTATTACAAAAATATTTTTATCCCTATCTCTTAGCATGTATGACACATATCTTTCATTTTAAAGTTCATAAAGACAAAAATTTTTCTCATATGCAATCTATCTAAATCATTAGCATCAAAGTACAATGCCGTCAAATAAGTTGATTTTGAATAATATGTTTCCAAATCATATAAGTCATCCAAACATGAAAAAATTTAAAAACATTTTCCTTCATACCAAAATTTGAAAAAAAATATTCAGATAAGCTTATTTTTCTCAAACTTAAGGAAAATGACTTCCCTAAAATAAAGTAGGGAAAACATTTTCTAAAATAATTTTGAACCTCATACTGCATCTTCTCATCCTAACTTAACTCTCAGGTTCTCAATACTAATTTTAGATTTGACCCCGGTTCTCAATTTGATATCCGCCTCTCAACCTCGATTCGCGACCCTACTCGTAGTTCCATTTTGAGTCGGGTTAGATATCAAGTCAGGGTCAAGGTTGTATTCAAGTCACTGGTCGAGGTCATATCTCAGGTTGGGATTAGGTTTTGACTCAAGGTCTCTAGTTAAGGTCAGGGTCGGGTCTTAATTTAGTTCGTGTTTGGGTTCTCACTTTAAGGTCTTTCTCGGATCACAAGTACGGCCATGGGTCTTGGGTTTAGGTCGGGGTAGGGTCTCAGTTTGGGGTGGAGGACGGGGACTGGTTTGGGGTCGAGATATGGCATGAGGGTTGGGTTCGTGGTCACATCTTTGTACGTATACATAAAGATGTCTAGGTTTGACTAATTGTTTTCAAAAGTTTCCTTTTATTTGTACTGAATATGGTTCTTTAGGCTTTAGAATAAATATTATTAGTCTTTTTTTTCTTTTGTAAATAGCATTTACCCAGGACTGGAAAAAATTGTTATAAAATAATCATTTATTATTATTATTATTATTATTATTATTATTATTATTATTGTTATTGTTATTATTATTATTCAAATTATTATTCAATTATATACAAAAATTAAAATTTTATATAAACCCAAAAACATATTATACACAAGATGTAATAGTTTAGATTTAATTATATATAAAAATACAATTATATCTCTCTTTTTACAAATACAAATGCAAATTATACATTTGTGTTTGTATAAAGTGAGAGAGGGGAGTGAGAAATGACAAAAAAAGAGGAGAGTGGCGAGCGAGATTCCTGAGACAGGGGAGAGAGGCGAATGCAAGAAAATTGTTGCGAATTGGAATTAAATAAAAGTGTTGCTATAACATGAATTCTGAATTGATAGTTTGTTATGATGTACAGTTTTCCTAATTAATTATGAACCAAATTTATTGCATTTTATTAATTGTATTTCTATTGTGGCTAAGTGACATAGGATATTAAATAGGAAAAAAAATACTTGGATTGCTACCTTTTAATAAATAATTACTGATTTTAGCGATACTTTTTATTTATTACCATTTATAGCAACACATAGCAATATCTGCAAAATATATTGAAAAAACCTTACCCTGATATAAGGACAGGTTCTTGCAATTTTGCCGCAACATAATAAAATAAAATATTTTATCGTGGAAACCTTCCTAACTGAAGGAAGGGAAAAACTATACCGAAGTTTTATATTAATTGAAGATTTACAACTCAGTTAATCAATGAATCTAACTCTAAACTTCTACCCTTTTTGATTAACTATAATCAAAAACTTTTCACTCACCAAGAAGTCAAGCTCTTCTTCTTTACAAAAACTATCAACTCTTCTTAACTCTAACCACCCAAGAAGTCAAATCCACTTCTTGTTTACGATTCTCACAACTTCACTCCCAAGAAATCAAACCTACTTCTTGTTACAATTCTCTCAAGACTCTACTCCTAAGAAATCAAACCCACTTCTTTTTACATAATCTAGGAATTATTACAACTCAATAATAAACCTAGAACAAATCAACAAAGACTAATAACCCTAGACTTTAATTGATCAGACTTCATTATTCAATTGTTTAGTGTGGAACAGAACTCGTGAACCTGGTCCTTATGTTGTTGTGACAAAGTTCTACATTTTTTCTCCAATAATTACTGCTCTCAAGAAGATATATTTCGTTAATATGCAATAGTTATCATTCTGACTTTGCTGGAAAATTCTCTCGAGTTGTACTTATGCAAAGACGACTTTTTCCTTTGACTTCTTGATCCTTTTATAGAGTTTGATTTGCCTTCATCAACTTCTACAAGGAAAGAAATTTCAAATCCTTTTCCTTCTTGAACTTGTCTATATTTACTTCTTTCCTTATTTGACTTGAATTGCTACTTCTTTGTTCTTTCCTTATTTGACTTGAATTACTACTTCTTTATTTCTAACCGTTGTTGCAATATTACTTTTTCTAATTGTGACAGCAACACCAACTTCTGTTGAGTGTTATCCAACAGTAAAGAAGTCGTTATGTTTTATTGATAATATTAGCGCCGACTGTAACGAAGCCTTTGAGACAAAAATATTGGGGACATGAAAGTACAGAGATCTCAATGACTGTTGCCCGGAGCTGCTGAATGTCATCAACGGAATGTCTTCTGAAAACTCTGAATCCTGATATGCCATAGCCCAAAAAATTGTCTTTGGAAATCAATCTCCACCTTTGGAAAGATTATACCTCCGAATAAGTATATATGTTGTGCCAGCTTCAATAAGCAACTATAAATTTAATAAGCAATATGTCTTCTTCAATTTTTACTGAATAGTTACAACAATTCATGAGCTACTAGTCTAGTTAATTATTACTTCTCAAACTCTAAACTTCTGTGACGTGCACGGACTTACACTTGATGCCTTAACTGCAACATCATAACTCGACCAGACAAACCAACACCTCTACCAACTTGAACATACATACAACTATGACACGTTGTCGTATCCCATTTTTCGCAAAATCAGTTAGGCAACGACATAATAATCCTTTTAGGACTTATTAAGAAGAGAAAGTCGTCACCTAACAAATTGAACATACCAGGACAAATAAGGTCACTTTATTTTTTAAGTATTATTAAACAAAGACTAAGGGATAAGAGAAGATAAAAACCTTATTTTAAAAATAAATTAGTATTTGTAGCAGTGCGTTTCTCAAATATTTTTAAATATAATAATGATTAAAGTTAAGTTTTTTGTATTGTTTACTTATCCCAATTAGAATGTTATTGTTCCTCTTTTATTGGTAGGTTGTAATAACTTAACAAATATATAATTTATTTCATCAAGAATTAATTAAAATATGACTTATTTGAATTAATTTTTTTTTAATTGTAGATAACTCATTTCCTTAATAAGCTTTAAATTTTTTAAAAACTTAACCATGTAAATCAAGAAAACAAAGAAGGACATGCACAACATATTCGAAATGGAAGTGTGGTATTCATTTTATATTATAATATTCTTATACTTCGGGTGGGGAGCGGGGCGGGGCGGAGGGGGAGGGGGTTGCAAGTGAAATCTGTGGCCTAGTTCCTTCTTTTTTTCATCATAAGTTTCTTATTCCTTAATCATAAAAAATAATTTCAAATAAATAATTAAGAAAAAGGACATATAAACATAACCTACACAATTACACTGCAATTAAATGTCATTAATATTATAAATTTGAAACTATTTCTATTGTATTTGAAAATCACTACGAAAGGAACCTCAGTTACCAACAAAAAAAATTCATTGGTAAATTGATCAAATTGGTTGGAAATTGAGTTGAGTTACCAATAAATTGTCAACTTATATTAATTCGTTGCTAAAAGGTTTGTCGATTTACTAATTTTTTATTAGTATATCTTTAGTACCTCTACTAACAATTGAAAAGGAGTTAGTTAATTTTTTTCTACATTATGATAGTTTATTCTGGTAATTTACAAATAAATTTTCAATATTATTTTTGAGTTTCTCATCCGTTGTTCGATACCCACATTGGAACCCAACTAAATACAAATTCACGCCAAGAAACCCCACATTGTGGGGTACGAAACTCTTAGTTAATTTTTTTCTACATTATGATAGTTTATTCTGGTAATTCACAAATAAATTTTAAATATATATTTTTTTAGTTTCTCATCCATTGTTCGATACCCACATTGGAACCCAACCAAATACGAATTCACGCCAAAAACCCCACATTGTGGGGTACGAAACTCCCTAACAAAGGCAACTCTATACCCAAGGGGAAATGAACCTGAGACCTCTTGGTTAAGGATGAATGAATACTTACCACTCCAACACAACCCTTTTTTGTAAGATTTTTTAAGTACATTTCAATGATTATATTTTTTCTAATCAATTTACTAATTAATTGTTGGTTTGTGGGTAATATTCATTCAAGCTAAATGTAAGGGATAGGAATTGATTGACAATATGTTAAAAATATTATTAATTAAATAATTATTCAGTAGTAAAATATTTATTTTTTTATTGAATTTAAAAATCTAAGAGCACGAATATTGATCCAAAAATATTAATATGTTACGAATCCACTTAATTGTGTGGATGTTTCTATTCATCTACTCCTAACATAATGTGTTATTAATGTATCACTTAATTAATGTCTTCTAACATAATTTGTATAGCATTGTAAACGGATGATTTTACACCCTATAAAAAGGCATATTTCACCCTTGTGAATCTCACACTTGAAAAATTGAAATAGTATTCTCCACTCTATAATTCCATCAACATTTGTCTACCACTATTTTTTGTGTATTCTTGCATTTTTCTCTCGTTTTACAACACGTTATCAGCATGAGTCTCTAACCAAGTGAGACCTACAATTCGAAATTTATTTTTAAAAGTTAATAAACTTTCTTTTAGAGTCAGGTATACATTTATGTGTATATAACATCTATAATAGGACTTGCATAAATCTTTGATCCGTATTTTTATTACTGCATGTATAACTTGTTTTAGGTATCATTACGATACTTTACTGGGCATAATTATCAATACGTTTCAAGTTTTTTCTTTTATTTTATTTATGCTACTAATTTATAACTCTAAAATTAATACGAAGCAATATGAATGATAATTACAATACTCGTAGTATTTTCTTTTCATACATTTTGTGTCATAAAGAATATAATATTGTATTAAATTCAACTTGAAATTATTACTAAACTTTGATATTAATTGAAACTAGTAATAAATACTTTAAACGAGTAAAAAAAATATTTAACTCATACTGTTTCAATGCTTCATGAGTTTATATTTTCTTTCTAACATTAATGTTCATGCATATAATGTATTTTATACTCATCCTTTACTTTATTATTTAGAGTATTTATTTGTCATTTATAATAAACAAACCAACATCATGATATTAACTCAAAATTATTTTATTATAGTTTACATCATGTCGAATTTGTCAAAATTTGAATTTGTGGCACTTGACATATCTGGAAAGAATCATTTGTCATGGGTACTTGGTGCTGAAATTCACCTTACCGCTAAGGGTCTTGGTGATAGTGTAATCGAGGGAAATAAGACATCAAGTCAGGATAAAGCAAAAGCGATGATCTTCCTTCATCATCATCTTGATGAAAGACTGAAGGTTGAAATACCTAACATTGAAAGATCCACTTAAATTGTAGATAGGTTCGAAAGGGAGGTTTGACTGCCTCAAGGCAACTGTTTTGTCAAGGGCTCGTTATGAGTGGATGCACTACAGTTTCAAGATTATAAAACTATAATTGAGTATAGTTCTACTGTATTTTGAATAACTTCCAATTGAAATTATGTGGGGAAACAATAAGAGATGAGGACATGTTGGAAAAGACAGTAGCTACTTTTCATGCCTCTAATATGATATTACAACAACAATGTCGTGAAAAAGGTTTTCAGAAATACTCTGAACTGATCTCATACCTTCTAATGGTTGAGCAACATAATGACCTTCTAATGAAAAATCATGAAGCCCATCTCGCTGGAAGTGCTTCATTACCGAAGGCACACACTTCAAAAAAGATAATTAGGTACATGACAATATGCGCGCGCGTGACAGAGGCAAAAGACGGTATAAAAATCGTCGAGGTGGTGGTTATTACAAAAGGTAAAACAATATAGGCTCTCAAGATAATCCTTATAAAAGAAAAGGCCAATCACTTTCATCGTTGTGGCCTTAAAGGACATAGAAAAATGAATATCGGGCATCTGATCATTTTGTCAGGATGTATTAGAATTCCTTTAAAAGGAAAGGACAGAAAGGTGGTACCTCTTCTTCTAATGCCTGGGTAGAGTCACATTTGACTCTCAAAGATGATATTCACGCAGGATCTTCTCAAAAATATAATGAGAATGTTGAGGTAAACTTAGAATTGAAAGATGATGCTTTTGGTTGACTCGATGATATTACTCATGTGGAAGCTGAGGACTTCTTTGAGGATCACAACTGAGATTGATAATTTATCTAGGAAATGAATAATATTTTTATGTATTTTTAGTGTCTTAATTAAAGTTTATGAACTTAATATTTCGTTTGTTAAATTGCGTACTTCTTATTATGTATTTTTTATTCTTGTGAAGATTTAAAAAAAAATTATTCAGTTGGATCCAAGATGAGTATTGGAGATATGTATCTTCTGGACAGTGCCACAACTCATACGATACTAAGAGAAAGTAAATATTTCTCTCATTTGGTATCGAAATAATATTGTGGTGGATAATATTTTTGCCTATAATGTTGCTTTTGAAATAATGCAAAAAGATGAGGATTTTGAACCAAGATTTGTCGATGAATGTACACAGATAAATGATTGGTTAAAATGGAAGGAAGCAATTCAAACAGAATTGGTTTCACTTGAAGAACGTAAAGTTTTTGGACAAATAGTCCGAACACCTGAAGGTGTTAAGCTAGTGTGGCACAAATGCGTTTTTGTCCGAAAACGCAATAAAAATGGTAAAGTCGTAAGATATAAAGCACGACTTATGGCACAAGGATTTTCAAAAAGGCCTAGCATTTATTATGAGGAGACGTATTCTCATGTGGTAGATGCAATTACCTTTAGTATCTAATAAATATGAGAGGTCATGAAAAGCTTGAAATACATCTAATGGACGTTGTCATAGCCTATTTATATGTCTTATTTGACCACAATATTTTTATGAAAATCCTTGACGCACTCAAAGTGCCTGAAGCATATAAAAAATCAAAATAAATTTGTTCAATAAAGCTTCAGAAATCCTTATATGGATAAAAACAATCAGGCCGAATGTGGTATAATCGTGTTAGTGAATATTTTCTACAAGAAGGGTACAAGAATGACCCTATTTGTCCTTGAATTTTTATACGAAGGTCAAAATCTGAATTTGTAAAAATATCTTTTTATGTTGATGACTTGAATATCATTGGAACTCTTAAAGAGATTTTAAAAGTTCTTGACTATTTGAAGAAAGAATTTGAAATGAATATCTTGGTAAGACAAAATTTTATCTTGGCATACAGATTGAACATTTGACAAGTGGAATATCTATCCATCAATCAACATATACTGAAAAGGTTTTAAAATGATTTTACATGGGTACATCACACTCAATGAGTACCCTTGATGTTTTTCAGATCTCTTGATATAAATAAAGATCCATTCCGACCATAAGAAAATTATGAAGAGGTTCTTGGTGATGAAACACCACATCTTAGTGCTATTGGGGAACTAATGTACCTTGCCAACAATGCCGGCCAGATATTTGTTTCGCTGTAAGTTTATTGGAGAGATTCAACTCGTGTCCAACAACAAGATATTAGAAAGGTGTTAAACATATATTAAGATATCTTCAAGGAACAATTGATATGAGATTGTTTTATTCTAATACATCCAAGTCAGAATTGATTGGTTATGCAGATGCTGGTTATTTGTCTGACCCACATAAAGCCCAATCTCAAACATGCTATGTATTCACATATGGAGTTATAGTTATATCATTACATTCAATGAAGCAAATAATAGTTTCTACTTCTTCAAATAATGGAGAGATAATAGTCATTCACGAAGCCAGTCGAAAGTGTGTATGGTTGAGATCAATGACTCAACGCATTTTGCAATTATGTGGTCTTTCTGTGCAAACAGAGACTCCAACAATATTGTATAAATATAATGTTGCTTGCATAGCTCAATTAAAGGTATGACATATCAAAGAATACTCAACAAAACATATTTCACCTAAGTTCTTTTTCAGTCATGATCTTCAACAAAATGGTGACATAAATGCTCAACACATTCGTTCGAGTGATAATCTAGCAGATTTATTTACTAAGGCATTGGAAACGTCAACATTTGAGAAGCTAAGGTATAATATTGGGATGCATCGTCTCCAAAATATCAAATAAATTTTTCATCAAGGGGAGTAAATACGCACTATACTCTTTTTCCCTTAGCCAAGGTTTTGTCCAATTGGGTTTTCCTGGTAAAGTTTTTAATGAGGCAACACTTAAGGTGTATTACAAGATGTGTGTACCCTTTTTCCTTCATTGGACCTTTTTCCATAGGGTTTTTCCTAGTAAGGTTTTAACGAGGCACATTGTAACACCCTAAAACAAACTAAGGTGAACTAGAGCTTCGTGATTGTTTCTTTAGTTAATTTTTGTGTTAAAATGAGTTATAATGCTGTCCTTAGGCAGTGTGTGAAGATTGTAGGTCAAACGTCCAAGAACGTCCATGATGTTCGAAAGGTGTGCCTTCAAAAATGTTCATGTGTCTTGATGTGTTTGAGTGAGTTTTACGTGTTCGTTTTGTTTGAAATTTATGAAGAATGTTCCTAATACCCATATGACTATTTTTAGGGTTTTAACATCAGGGTACGACCCACCTAGAACCCACAAGGGTCCCTAGAGAAGGGCCCAAGACAAGGACCCAAAGACTGCCTTGGCAATGTCCACCAACGAGACCAAATGACGGCCAGTTGTTTAACCAACGTCCTGTCGACTTGAAACTTCATGCATGCATGTTTGGAGGTTTCAGACTCAACCAACGAACCTCTACCAATGGGTCGTCCATGGACAAACGTTCCATTGGTTTGAGCCGTTTGTAAGCTACCAAAAGCTGTCAAAAAAGGTTGCCTTGGTTTGGGGTGTTTGGTAAATTCACCCAAGACGTTTATGAATCTTGACTGATATTTTTAGGGTCTATTAGTTATATTAAGGTGTTTCAAGACCTAAGACCTAATTTTAGACTTCATTTCTAAAACCCAAAACCCATCTCTCTTAAAAGACTCTCAACAACCTCCATAGAAGCTAGAAGTCAAGAAGGATCTAGTAGGGTTGTTGGTGGTTGAGTTCTCCATAAACATTAATGGAGTTTATTCAATGTGAGCTATGGGAGTAATACTTGAACTCTCTTCCGTTCAAGGAGTTCTTTCTAATGAATTCGAAAAAGGTTTTCAACCCTAACTTCTTCTATCTTTATCTCTAAATGTGGTCCTTGCATGAAAATGTTTCTAATGATTCAAATATGATGTCTCTAATGTTAGTTGGTGATTTTAACGCTAAAGCTTTAATGTAATCATGTTAAAGCTTTTTTATCAAATCTTGGCTTAAGAAATGGGTTAAATGAGCATGATATTGTAGTCTTTGAGTTTTGATTTCCTTTTATTGATGTTGTTGTTTAGATACTTCCCTGAGGGATATATTATGATGAATTGTTGAAGGAATTATTATGGGTGATAAAAGCTTGTATTTAAGGGTATGTTGTTTATCTTGTTTAATTTTAATTTTGAAATGCTCTTGAGTGGTATGGTCCACCTTTGGTGGCGATGTTTACTTGGCGTAAATGTGAATGTGACTTGTGAATTGTGAATGGTCCTTGAAGGCATGTTATGTGAAGTAAGATGATAATGATGCTATTGTTGATAAATGTGCTTTTTGAAGCTTATTATGTGAAGTAGGATAGAGATTATGCCTAAATGAATTACATGATTGTATTAAGCAAGTTAAAGTTTGTGATCTGATAAATGAAGGTCTAAGTATGCATAGAATTGAATATAATTGAAATGATGTTATTGTGCTAGGTGTTCTCACATGTACACACACATACACTCACTTTGAATGAATGAATGAAATCAAATTAAAGAATATTAATGAAAAGGGGAGTTTTAGGGTGAACGCTCTTCGTGAGTTGAGATGAAGTGTTTAGTAGCAACCTCGTTATCTTCGAAGATCTTTATAAGACAGGTAGGAGGATGGATACCCTTCGTGAGTTGAGATTCGGTGTCCACTAGTTATCCTTAACTTAAAGTTTATAATGTTGAGAATCTGTGGGAAGTTATGCCTAACATCAAGAGGATATGAAGGAGTGGTGGGTACACTTCGCAAGTTAAGATGTTGTATTACAATGTACCTCTTGAAATGAAGTACTCCTCGTAAGAACAGAGTGAGTTGCTTCGTAGCAATCTCCTTATCCGTTAACTATGTGCCCACATAAGTGTAGCTATTGGGAAATCCATGTAAAAGCTAAAAGAAATGACCTAACTCTAGGCAAGTGGGGGGACCCTTCTCTGATAAGGGAAGTATCGGGATATCATATCTAGCTCTCATGGTCTATGTCGGTTAATCTAACCCCCACAAAAGTAATGAAAGTACTAAGTCTTTAAATGAGTGTACTACTTAGGGTAGGTAGTGGAATGGGACGCTATCCATCCATTACACTAGGTAGGCATTCCGAAAGAGAATTCTTGGTGAGTCTTATATGGATTGAATGAACTAAGTCTTCTAAAAGAACGTACTACTTCGGGTAGGTTGTGGTATGGGACGCTATCTATTCATTGCACTAAGTAGACCTTTCGAAAAGGGAATCTTGGTGCTAAGCCTTTTAAAAGAGTGTACTTCTTAGGGTAGGTGGTGGAATGGGACGTCATCTACTCATTGCACTTAGTGGGTATTCCAAAAGGGAAGTCTTGGTGTGTCTTTCTGAGTGTTCTTCTAATATCTAGTCATTGAGTGGGGACTTATTCTCCCTAGGTGGGTAAGCCTAGAAGGTGTAGTCTTGAGGATCACTTAGGTGTGTATTGAAAGAGGTTTATGTACATTTTCTTTCATGTCTTACCATGGTGAATCTTAGGATTACCTTAGCTAGGGAAACTCCTACGAAAATGAGTTCACTTCCTCTTTGCTTGACCTTGAAAGTTCACTATTTTGGAATGACGATAGTTCGCTGTAAAGTCAAAAGAGTTCACTGTACCATTTTGGAAAGCTTACTGTAAATTGCTTCTTTTTGTTAAAATTATGGAAATCCTTATCTAAGTGTTAAATAATGATTCTTTTGTTGTTTTGCTCTTATGTTCTTGATTGTTTTACTTAATTGGCATGAAAATGTGTTTTTACAAAAATACCCCTTTTTGCATGATTTTGCATATGCCATACTTAGTACATTATTTGTACTAACCCCATACTTTTCTATACTTTATAAGCATACGTTTGGAAGCAAGGTTGAAGTTTAGAAGGCAAAGCTTGGGAAAGATTCTCTCAAGACAAATCATGTCCTCAAATATTCTAGGGCATAGTTCTTAATTCTTTTAGTTTTGTGTAAGTTCTTATTATGCATTACTTTCAAATGTAAAGGGGCGTGTCCCTATGATTTTTATATCGTGTCTTTAAGTTGGCTTGTGACGATGAGACTTTCTTAGTATTTATAAAATATTCCTTTTTATATTATTATATTTCATGAAAAATTTTAATGTCGCAATACTTTTCATGTCTTATGTAATGAATGATAGCTAAGGCTTGTACAAAACCTTCGAAAGGTCAAGTACGCCATTGTTACGATCTTAGGGTGCTCCCTTCTTCTAGAGGGGTACTTTCGGGTCGTTACAGACTCTGTATTAGAGCATAACTTATGGGAAATAGTTTAGGGTCTAAAATTCTCTCAAGACACATCTAGTAGAGTTTTTGTCATTTGTGTAAGTCGCGACACATCCATGAACAAGAGGTTATAGGACGATAGAGTTTCACTTTCTTTATTACTCTTGTATTGTTCCATAGAACTTAACTCCATAATATCTCTCTCTTCTTCTCCTTTGTCCGGTGGTTTTTCTAAGTGTGATTGCTTGGAAAGGTATATGTTTCTTTGTTGAGGGAGAGAAAGGTGAGTTTTGATGCTTATGATGGTTTTGTGGCTAGAAGAGTAGATGTGAAGGTTAGATTTGAGATTGTGATGTGAAACCCTTTATGGCTATGTATGACTTATGAGATTAGAAGTGTTATGATGAGAAACTTTGTGGTGATGTAGTTCTAAGCATGTTAAGAATTATAATGATTGAATAAAATGCCTTTGAGAGCAAATGAGTTATCTTGTGATTATGTCCAAAGATGGTAGCAATACTTTGAGGTGTAAATTTGAGGAGTGTTAAAGGAATGTGTTAATGTTGTGAGAAAGAAGGGGTTCTATTCCATCAGTTGAGGTGTGAGGTGCCTAAGAGTTGAATGAAGTTATGTCTAAGAGAGTTTATCTAAGATAGAATCCTAAGAGGAAAGTGTTATGCTTGACTTGTAAGGTTGATTTTTAGTCTTGATGTGGATGAGTTGAGGGTAGTCTGAGTTCCTACCTTGTAAGAGTTGTAGTGGTACTTTGAAGTATGAGCTTGAAGATGTCTTTAACCTAAGTGGGGGAGATGAGTTGAGTAGAAAGGTAGTTGGTATCCTTATCTTTCTTTTTGTTCTTATTCATGCTTGAGACCAATCCTAAGTAGTTTGGTAATGATGAAGAGTCTTTCATAATAGTATGAGTTGGATTTCTCCTTTTGTTATGAGTGCCTTGATGGCATAATGTTTGGGAGGCTCTTGAAGTTATCATGATAGCATGGGAAAGATTAGTAGTCAACCTATGCTCTCTTGTCAAGGTGTAGCTACTAATAAGTGCTTAAATGCTTCAAGGTTGTTTTGAATATGAAATGTATGAATGAGTTATCTCGTGTTGTACATGAAGTTAGATGAATTAAGGTCTATTGTTAAAAGAAACAAATTAAAGCTAAGTTTTGGATAATGAATGTTGAGTAGAATTGCATGTAGTGTACTTAGTCCAAGAGAATCCTCAAGGGGCACTATGCGGAAGTGGTAGTATGGGATGCTACTCTCACATTACACTTAGCGTAACTTACCTAGTCTCTTTGGAGTGAGTTAGTATGGTCTTGTCTCTCATATTTTCATGCCATCTTGTCAATGTTGCTTGAAAGGTGCATTATAGAAATTTTAAGGAAGTGACAGAGTGAAGTTTTGAGTTCAATGTAAAGAAGTCCGAATTTTGAGAAAATTGCATTTTTCATGAACAATGGTTTCAATGTGTTTAGAGATGATGTTTATGAGCATGTTTAATGTTGTAGAATGTAGTTCCTCCATAAGTAAAGAAATGAAAGTGAGATTGAATTTGTGAAGTTTTGCAAAGTTGTCTGTGTTACACTGATGCTCACTATGAAAATCCTCATTTTTGAAAACATATTGATTTGTCTTGAATTGTAGTAACAATGTGTGTAAATTGTATATGATCATGTTTAACGTTGGACAAGGTAGTTACTCCATAAGTAAAGGGTAAGGGTGAATTTTGAAAAGTGAAACTTCTCGCAAAGTGCTTGTGTTGCAAAGTGTTTGAAAGTGTGAAATTGTGCTCCTTGTTAGTTGGTGCCTTGAATATGATGTTTGATTGATTGTAATTTGTTATGTGAATGCTAAGTGAGTCCTTGATGGTCTTAAAGTGTTTAGTGTCATTTGAGGACGAATGTCGTTCCAAGTGGGGGAGAATGTAACATCCTAAAATGAACTAAGGTGAATTAGAGCTTCGTGATTGTTTCTTGAGTTAATTTTTTGTTAAATGAGTTATAATGATGTCCTTAGGCAGGTTTTGAAGTTTGGTTAAGTGTGGAGGTCAAACATCCAAGAACATCCATGACGTTCGGAAGGCGTGCCTTAGAAAGTGTTCATGTGTCTTGATATGTTTGAGTGAGTTTGACATGTTCGTTTTGTTTGAAATTCGTGTGAGATGTTCCTAATACATAGAGGAATATGTTTAGGGGTTTAACATCTGGGTACAACCAAACATAGGACCCACAAGGGGCCCTAGAGAAGGGCCCACGACTAGGACCCAAAGACTGCCATGGCAGTGTCCACCAACGAGACCAAACGACGGCCAGTGGTCCAACAACGGCCCGTCGACTTGGTCCGTCGTTTGGATCTGCAGGCCTGCATGTTTGGAGGTTTTAGACTCAACCAGAGAACTTCCACCTATGGGGCATCGATGGACAAACGGTCCGTTGGTTGGAGCCGTCTGTGAGTTGCGAAAAGCTATCAAAAAAGGTTGCCTTGGCTTGGCGTGTTTGGTAAATTCATCCCAAGTCTTTTATGAACCATGATTGATATTTTTAGAGTGTATTAGTTATATTAAGGTGTTTCAAACCCTGATACCTAATTTTATACTTCATTTCCTAAAACCCAAAACCCCTCTCTTAAAAGACTCTCTCAAACCTCCATAGAAGCTAGAAGTCAAGAAGGAGCTAGGAGGGTTGTTGGTGGTCGAGTTCTTCATAAAACTCAATTGGGTTTCTTCAATGTGAGGTGTGGTAGTCATACTTGAACTCTCTTCCATTCAAGGAGTCCTTTATAACGAATTTTCAAAAAGGGTTTTCAACCCTAACTTCTTCTATCTTTAACTCTAAATGTGGGTCTTGCATGAAAATGTTTCTAATGATTCAAATATGATGTTTCTAATGTTATTTTGTGATTTTAATGCTAAAATTTCAATGAAATTATGTTGAAGTTTTTTTATCAAATCTTGGCTTAAGAAATGGGTTGAATGAGCATGATATTGTAGTCTTTGAGCTTTCGTTTCCTTTTATGATATTGTTGTTTAGACACTGCCCTAAGGGATATATTATGATGAATTGTTAATGGAATTATTATGGGTGATGAAAGCTTTGATTTAAGGTAGGTTGTTTATCTTGTTTAACATTAATTATGAAATGCTTTTCAGTGGTATGGTCCACCTTTGGTGGCGATGTTACTTGGTATATATGTGAATGTGAAGCTACTTGTGAATTGTGAATGAGGCCTTGAAGGCATATTATGTGAAGTAAGATGATAATGATGTTATTCTTGATAAATCTGCTTTATGAAGCTTATTATGTGAAGAAGATTAGAGAGTATGCCTAAATGAACTACATGATTATATGAAGCATGTTAAAGTGTGTGATGTGATGAATGAAGGTCTAATATAGAATTGAATGTAAATGAAATGATGTTATTGTTGAAGGTGTGATCATATGTACACACACATACACATACTTCCAATGAAATGAATGAATAAAGTTAAAGAATGTGAATGAAAAGGGGAGTTTTGGGGTGAACACTCTTCGTGAGTTGAGATGATGTGTTTAGTAGCTACCTCATTATCTTCCAAGAGCTTTATAAGATAGCTAGAAGGATAGATACCCTTTGTGAGTTGAGATGTGGTGTCCACGACTTATCCTTAACCTATAGTTTATAATGTTGAGAACTCGTGGGGATTTATGCCTAGAACCTAGAGGATATGAAGGAGACGGGGTTACACTTCATGAGTTGAGATGTTGTATTGCAATACCTCTTGAAATGAGTACTCCTCTGAGAAGAGAGTGAGTTACTTAGTAGGAATCTCCTTATTCCTTAACTATGTGCCCTCATAGGTGTATCGATTAGGAAATCCATATAAAAGCTAAAAGAAAACACCTCACTCTAGGAAAGTGCGAGGACCCTTATCAAATAAGGGAAGTATCGGGATTCCATGTCTAGCTCTCATGGTCTATGTCAAATAAGCTAACCCCCACAAAATTAATGAAAGTACTAAATCTTTAAAAGAGTGTACTACTTAGGGTAGGTAGTGGAATGGGCCGCTATCTATCGATTGCACTACGTAAGCATTTCGAAAGGGGAGTCTTGGTCTGTCTTTTATGAATGAATGAACTAAGTCTTCTAAAAGAACGTACTACTTAGGGTAGGTGGTGGTGTGGGACGCAATCTATCCATTACACTAAGTAGACCTTACTAAAGGGGAGTCTTGGTGCTAAGACTTCTAAAAGAGTGTACTACTTAGGGTAGGTGGTGGAATGGGATGCCATCTAATCATTGCACTAAGTAGGCATTCTGAAAGGAAAGTCTTGTTGTGTTGTTTGAGTGTTATTCTAATACCTAGTCATTGAGCGGGGACTTATTCACCCGTGGTGAGTAATCTTAGATGGGGTAATCCTGAGGATCACTTAGGTGTGTATTGAAGGAGGTGTATGTGCATTTCATTCATGTCTTACCTTGGTGAATCTTAGGATAACCTTAGCTAGGAAAACTCCTACGGAAATGAGCTCACTTTCTCTTTGCTTGACCTCGGAAGTTCACTGTTTTGGAATAAGGATAGTTCACTGTAAAGTAAAAAGAGTTCACTATAACATTTTGGAAAGCTTACTGTAAATGGCTTTTTTTGTTAAAATTATGGAAATTCTTCTTTTAAGTGTTAAATGATGATTCTTATGTTGTTCTGCTCTTATATTATTTAATGTTTTACTTAATTGGCATGAAAATGTGTTTTTACTAAAAAGCCCCCTTTTTGCATGTTTTTGCATATGTCATACTTATTACATTATTTGTACTAACCCCATATTTTTCTATATTCTATAAGTATAGGTTTGGAAGCAAGGTTGAAGTTTAAAAGGCAAAACTTAGGAAATATTTTCTCAAGACAAAGCATGTGCTCATATATTCGAGGTCATAGTTCTTAATTCTTTTAGTTTTGTATAAGTTCTTATTATGTATTACTTTCAAATATAAAGGGGCGTGTCCCTATGATTTTTATGTCGTGTCTTTAAGTTGGATTGTGATAATGAGAATTTCTTAGTATTTATAAAAGATTCCTTTTTATATTATTTAATTTCATGAAAAGTTTTAATTTGGCACTACTTTTCATGTCTTATGTAATAAATGATAGATAAGGCTTGTACAAGACCTCTGAAAGGTCAAGTACGCAATTGTTCCGACCTAAGAGTGCTCCCTTCTTCTAGGGGTACTTTCGGGTCGTCACGCACATTATCTTTAAATATCCAAGGGGGAGTGTTAGAAATCCTCTTAATTGTGTGGATGATTCTATTTATCTACTCCTAATGTAATGTCTTATTAATGTATCACTTAATTAATGTCTTCTAACGTAATTTGATTAGCATTGTAAATGGGTGATATTACATCCTATAAAAGGCATGTTTCACCCTTTTGAAAGACACACTTGGAGAATTGAAATAGTATTCTCCACTCTATACTTTCATCAACATTTGTCTACCACTATTGTTTGTGTATTCTTGTATTTTCTTCTCGTTTTACAATATAATATCAATTTTATAAAACATAATTGAATGAAAAAATGAAACAATTATGATAACAAGTTAAATTAATTTCAATACGAGACATATCATTATATTAAAATTTTTAATTTGAGCAAGTCTACAAAAAATATTGACCAAATCTAATTTTTGGCCAAAACCTTAAAAGTTAAAACACTTAATAGCACAAACTTAAACTAGAAGGATCAAAATCTGAACCAACCATCTTAATAGATATAAAAAGGACCTTTCGAAGCTAACCGTGTTGACAGAATTCTCATCAGAGTACGTTTACAAAAAATGTTAAGCAAAGTCAAATATTGGCTAAAAGTTAAAAGTTAAAATGCTTAACAATACAAATTGAATATGAAAACCTCAAAATCCAAGCCAACCATCCTATAAGATGAAAAATAATCTTCCAGAGCTAACCACATCAACAAAATTATAATTTGAGCATGTTTCCCAAAAATAAAAATTGATCTAATTAAAATTTTAACCAAAAGTTAAAAGTTAAAATGCTTAATGACACAAACTAAAATAAAAGACTCAAAAATTGAAACAACCATCCCATGAGTCGAGGAGTAAACTTATATGACTAACTGCGGTGACAAAATTTCAATTCGAGCACGATTACTAAAAATATTTACCAAAGTGAAATTTTGGTCAAATGTTAAAAGTTAAAATGCCTAAGGACACAAACTAAAAATGGTAACGACCTGTTTAGTCGTTTTGAGCTGCAGATTTTATTTCTGGAAAAACTGGCTGAGACGACGGAACCCACGACGGACCGTCATGGGCACGACGGACCGTCGAGGGAGTCTCGTTCCAAAACACTTAGAATTCTGAAATTTGGGTACTGAAATCGACTCTCTGAACTTGGCGATGGACCTGCAGGACGAACCGTCGTGGGCACGACGGACCGTCGCAGGTGTCTCGTTCCAGAACACTTGGACTTCTGAAATTTGGGTACTGAAAT
>NC_028643.1:38066921-38067135 GCF_001406875.1 Solanum pennellii | reverse complement strand
TCATAGATGTTCTTGTGGTGATGACTTCCAGATTTTGGGGAATAATAGATGTTGAATTTTAGAAGTTATTGAATTGTCTTTTTATTAATGAGTTTAAGTCTTCCGCATCGTATTTTGTTTATTATGGTTAAAATGTTAAGGTTTAGATTGATGGTTCGCTCACATAGGAGGGTAAGTGTGGGTGCCAGTCGCGGCCCCGTTTTGGGTCATGATA
>NC_028643.1:38063550-38064158 GCF_001406875.1 Solanum pennellii | reverse complement strand
GTAGACTTGGTTATCTTAGAAATGGTTGATTTCGATGTAATTCTGGGTATGACTTGGTTTTCTCCAAATTTTGCAATCTTAGATTGTAATGCTAAAATTGTAACGCTAGCCAAGCCTGGGACAGATCCGATAGTGTGGGAGGGTAACTACACTTCCACTCCAGTTCGTATAATCTCCTTTCTTCGTGCTAAGAAAATGGTTAGTAAAGGGTGTATAGCGTTCTTGGCACACCTCAGGGATTATATTACCACAGTACCTTCGATTGAGTCGGTTTCGGTAGTTCGTGAGCTTCTGGATGTGTTCCCTGCAGAGCTCCCTGGTATGCCACCGGACAGGGATATTGACTTTTGCATTGATCTGGAGCCGGGTACTCGCCCCATTTCCATACCCCCTTATAGAATGGCTCAAGCAGAGTTTAGGGAGTTAAAGGCCCAACTTCAAGAATTGTTAGGAAAAGGCTTTATTAGACCAAGTGCATCCCCTTGGGGTGCTCTTGTTTTGTTTGTGAAGAAGAAAGATGGGAGTTTTTGGATGTGCATAGACTACAGACAACTAAATAAAGTAACTGTTAAGAACAAGTATCCTCTTCCTCGCATTGATGATTTGTT
>NC_028643.1:38048662-38059145 GCF_001406875.1 Solanum pennellii | reverse complement strand
TGAGCTAATGCTTCTAGCTTGGACTGGATCTTCTTCCTCATGTCTTGATGCCTTGAAGTTCCGGCATGGACTAGCTTTTGTTTATTTTAGTTTCTTAGAATACTCTTAGTTTAGTAATTTGATCATAGATGTTCTTGTGGTGATGACTTCCAGATTTTGGGGAATAATAGATGTTGAATTTTAGAAGTTATTGAATTGTCTTTTTATTAATGAGTTTAAGTCTTCCGCATCGTATTTTGTTTATTATGGTTAAAATGTTAAGGTTTAGATTGATGGTTCGCTCACATAGGAGGGTAAGTGTGGGTGCCAGTCGCGGCCCCGTTTTGGGTCGTGACAAAAATAGAAGCCTTAAAAAGTAAATCCTCTATCTAATTACATCAAAAATAACCTTTCGCATCTAACTGTGTACATTTATCAAATATACTAACCGAAATAATTTTTTTATCAAAATTTATAAGTGAAAACTCCTAACGGCACACAGTAGAAATGAACGCATCAAAACC
This sequence comes from Solanum pennellii, assembly GCF_001406875.1. NCBI lineage: Eukaryota > Viridiplantae > Streptophyta > Magnoliopsida > Solanales > Solanaceae > Solanum > Solanum pennellii. The sequence goes on along the minus strand of NC_028643.1, from coordinate 38,058,642 downwards.
CGAGCCCACCATGCTATTAAATAAAAAATGACATTTGGAGTTAATTACGATGAAAAAATTCTCATTTGAGCAAGTTTACAAAAATATTGACCAAAGTCATATTTTGCCCAAACAATAAGATTTAAAACACCTTACGGCACAAACAAAAAACGAAAGCCTCAAACTGGAACAAACCTTCCTTTGAGATAAAAATGACCTTTTGAAGCTAATAACATTGAGAAAGTATTAATCTAAGCACGTTTACCAAAAAATTGATCAAAGTCAAGTTTTGACTAAAATTTAAAAGTTAAAACGCCTAATAACACAAAGTGAATATGAAAACCTCAACACTAGCGCTGATTTACAAAAAAACTTAACTTCAATTGGTTACTAATTTACTAACATATTTATATTTCTTTACTAATTTACCAGCAGATTTATATTTGGTTGGTAAATTTAGCAACACAATCTTGTCATTGGTAAATGTTTGGTTAGTAATTTATTGTAATTTGTTAATAAATCATATAAACAATTTTTTTTTCATATTTACCAACCCAATATATATGTCGTTGGGAATATTACCAGCAAAAGGTGTGTGTTAGTAATATTTCAGCTGATAATTCATTGATAGAATGTTGCTAAAATTGGCACCATTTTTCACCGCCGTATTTACACAACTAAATTACTTAGTAATATTTTTGGTTGGCAATCAATTAGAATTTCATTGTTAAGTTCTTTAATTTTCTTCTTTTCTTAAATTTTTCTCACTTTCTTTCGCACCAAGTTACATCCTCTATTTTATTTTCTTTTTCAACACTAAACTCTTCCATACCTATTTTCTTTTGATTTCCTCTTTCATAGCCACCCTCAACTTATGGATTTTTCACTAGTTGAGGTGCACAATATTCGATGTCGGACCAGAGCAAAGATTGAGTTTTTTTTCTTTCGCCACCCTCAAATTAGGCTTTAGGCCTAAGTCGAGGTGCACAAGTCCAAGGAGGGTTCGGGGACAACACAACAGATTATGGGAAAGTGAGTTAGGGTTTTAGAATGAATTAGTTGTTGGGTTTTATTTGCCCTGATTTCTTACCACAAATAGGTTTTCCTTTTAGGAAAAGGTTTTGGATTGACTAATTCTTTTCTTGTAGGAAAAGGTTTAGGACTCTATAAATAGAGGTATGTTCCTTCTAACTTAATCAGCATTCACAAGGGTTTTGAGAGTTTTGGTTAGAGGGAGAATTTATGGGTCACAAGCTTGATATGTTATTACTTGTGTGAACCTCCCATGTATTCTGAGTGAATTGGTTGAGGTTGTTTCTCTCTGTATTTTGTACTCTCATATTTATAGTGGATTGCTCATCTCCTTTGTGGACGTAGGTCGATTGACAGAACCACGTTAAATCTCTGTGTCTTTTGGTATATTTCTCGTTGTCTTCTTACTCGTGGTCTTCTGAGGTTTGCTTTGCTAGCTTCCGCATTTACACCTGCTTATTTTCGGTCCTAACATTAGTCTCATTATGGCTCAAAACATTTGGATCAATTAGAACAATCATTTTATTCGGTTGGATTCTTAGGCATTTAGAGGACTTTTTAGAACAAGGGATCACTTCCTAGATTCTAGAATAGATTATATTAGCATGAGTAATCGGACAAGTTCTAGATTGGCACAAAAACTAACAATCAATTAATCTCACACATTCTTGGAACATAGTTCCATTATCATATTATACGATTACCCAGTTCAAGTCAGATCTTAAGTCATGAAATCAAGTAGGATCCTTATCATGTCATAAAGAGAGCTAACACATTCAACTCTATCTAGCCTATAAATTTTTAGCACATATGTCAATATTTCATTTCGATGGGTATCATTTTTTAAAAAGAAACATATGCATCATGATTTATTCTTTCTCATGCTTCTACACATACAACCCTAACACATGAGGTTCAACATAAATTAAGAAGTCTCTTGGGGAAAAAGAACACAAGAAAGAAAACCCCAAAGAGAGGATTATAAGTTGGGTTACTCAGAATTCAACCTATCACTTATAATCCATTTACCCCACCCACAAATATATAAATGCAACTGTCCCTAATGCATACAGAAGCAGTATGGGTGAAGCAAACCTTTGGCGCATAGCGTCGAAGAACAATCAATAAGCGGGTGTGTCCGATTTCCCGGATCCCACAGTACTTTGGTCACCCTCAATAGTGCCTGCATCAACAATAGTAGCACCATTAATATTCCTGTAACACCCCGTAGCCAAAATAGACCAAAAATCAGTTATTTAAGAAAAATCTGCAGGTGCAACCTACGGTGGCATCGACGGTCCGTAGGACAAACGATGGTCCATCCTGCACAACCGTCGATGGGATAAGAAACTCCCAAAAATTCAGCCGAGAAAAAATGGCTAAGTCTTGATCGACGGACGGACCGACGGTCTGTAGGTCAGATGATGGTCCGTAGTCCGTGACCATTGATCGAGATCCCCATTCACCCATTCTCTGACAAGAGCTATGGATGACCAGAATGAACGGTCCGTAGGTAGACCTACGGTTCGTAAGTCTGACCGTAGGTAGAAAATTTGCAGACAGTTAAGGGGAAATGTTGTTAGGTCAACTTCAAATGGTCATAAATCTTAGCACAAAATGAATTAGGTGTCCCTTGACCTACCCACAGATAGATAATTGAATTATCTTTTCGTACCCATCGACCTTTATAAAATCAGACCTCCGAGTAAAAGGTTATGACCATTTTAGTAAAGCCCTATCAAACAGACGCAATCGATGGACCCAACGACGGGGCATCGGTCAGACGACGGACCGTCAGTCCTGGCCGTCGTTTGGTCCGACAGCAACTTTACCAGGGATCTTTTTGACCTTTACCACTCCCTTTACACCCTAAGTTACGTCGTTTTGACCCTAAATCATCAGATTTTAGTCAGTTTAAGACTAGAAACATAACTAAAACATATCTAAGTCAAATCATTAAATCAAAACTTAGAAAACTAGAAACAAGAAAGTTGAAAAAGCTCAAGAATCCTAGTTCAAAAACGCAGCAAGCTCCAGCAGTTCCAGCCCTGAAACTTGAGTATATTTCTGTTGATTTCATCACAAGGTATGTGAGATTCCACTAGTGGGTTCCTTTCACCCATTGGGTCCCTCGTTTTCAGTCAGATTCTTGTTTCCCATATCATGATTAAATCTACGATTTCTCGAACTTCAATAGAACTTTATGAATTTATTAGTTTTATATTCCAAATCAGATTATCATGTTATTATTTAGTTTATTGCATGAATTTAAGAACCCTAGCTTTGTATTTCTTTAGTTCTTGAATTACACATGCTAGAGTTAGGTTTTTTATGACACTTCAGATATACATGCCTCAGTTATAAATGCATAATTACCAGATTAATTGTTGCATTCTCAAGTTGCATGTTAAGTTTTGAGCCAAACAGTATTTACAGAAACTCAGACATAATCAATAAATTTATAGAATTCATTGAGAGTACCATATTACCGAGTTGGACTAGGGTTTAGTGTACCCAATAGTCCAAGAACTACTAGCCAAGTAGGTTGTAAGTCCCCTCTGTGGGCAATCAGTTTAGTGATCACGCCAGCATGCCTTTATACCTCTGGCAGGGTATATTGAGTCCTTTGGATGGGTCGTTTACATCGGACTCCACACTTAGCTCATGTGGTTTTATTATCGGTTTTTATTAGTTCCCACAGTTCAGTGAGACATTCTGCATTAACCATTTATCAGTGTCATCAATATTCAGTTTCAACATGTTATAAATTCGTCATTGCATCCACTTAGCTGAGAATTCATTTTACCATGTCAGATTATTATACTTGCTTTTATGCTTGTTCAGTTATGTTTTATTTCATCTTTACTCTATCCTACATGCTCAGTACCTTTCAAGTACTGATGCATACGTGCGCTACATCTTCTCGTGATGTAGGTTCAGGTTCTCAGCATCCAGATCACGCATAGATCGATTAATCGATCTCTAGTTCAGCAGATTCAGTGGTCATTCTCCAAGGACAACAATCATGAGTGTCATTTCAGTCTTTAGTCATTTAGTTTCAGTTTTTGCTAGATTTAGATGGGGGCTTCTCCCAGTATTTCTAGTCCAGTTTAGAGGCTTATTTCAAACATAGTTAGATTCATCTTAGTATTGAGTAAATATTTCCTTTGTATTAAACTCATTGTATTCAAATATCTCAGTTATAGAATATGGGCATTCCCCATCTTTTCATATTCAATTATGATTTAGCTTCCACATCAGTTTATTATCTTTAGTATTCTTATGATCATGCCAGCCGGGTTAGCTTAGGATCACTTATTGTCCTAGGTTCCGTGTCCGCGTCTCGGGGGTTGCTTGGGGTGTGACAAAACTTGGTATCAGAGCACTAGGTTCAAGAGTCCTAGGATGTCTGAAAAAGCCACAGTAAGTAGAGTCCTTTTCATGGGTGTGAAGTGCACCACATCTAATGAGAGGGAGGCTATGAAGTGTTTTAGGAAAAACTTTACTTTGTTGTTACTATTATCGTACGTATGGTATGATCAAATTCCATTCTAACTTGACGTTGTGCGCTTAAGATCATGCCTTCTTGTAGAGCTTAGGCGTGGAATGTTAATGCACGCAATGCTAACGCAGTTCCTCTAGTACCAGATAAGGAACGCCAATTCAGCTTTTGGCTCAGAGTATAACCAACCAGAACAATCAGCAAGTTCTAGTTCCTACTAATAGAAATGACCGATTAGTGGCAGCCAGAGTTTTTGATTTTGTTAGGATGATCCGCCTATGTTTTTAGGATCGCAGGCTGATGAATATCCTCAGAATTTCTTGGATGAGATCAAGAAGATCTTTGAGGTAATGCAAGTCACTGGGAATGATCGGGTTGAGTTAGCATCATACCAGTTGAAGGATGTTTCTCATATCTGGTACACTCAGTGGAAGGAGAATAGGGTATAAATGTGGTTCCTATCACTTGGGATTGCTTTAGTGAGTCTAATCTCGACAGTTCTTTCCAATAGAGTTGAGAGAAGCAAAAGCCCAAGAATTCATGAACTTAAGGCAGGGTAACATGACAGTCCAAGAGTATGGACTCAAGTTTAACAAACTCTCCAGGTATGCTCCTCACATGGTTGATGACTCCAAGGCTCAGATGAATAAGTTTTTGTATGGAGTGTCTGATTTGGTGAAAACTGGGTGCAGAAATGCAATTTGACTTGGAAATATGAACATCTCTAGGCTTATGACTCATGCTCAGCAGGTTGAGGGTGATAAGCTTAGGGAACAGGCTAAGGAAAATAAGAAGGTTAGGAATGGGAACTATAACTATTCTCAGCAGAAATCGTGTGGTGGAAATCGCTCACAGGGTTAGCAGAAGTTTTCAGCTCCAGCCCCTTCATCAGCTAGTGTTGCATCCTCCAAGAACAGGTATGACCAGAAGGGTAGAGCACCAGGTTCTGAATCTCAAGGAAGTGTTTCAGGCACCAAGACTTACCCCACTTGCCCTAAGTGTGGTAAGAACCATTCGGGCGAGTGTCTTGCAGGAAAAGAGAGATGTTTTGGATGCGGTCAGTCTGGTCACAGGTTGAGGGATTGTCCTTATGGACAAGGTCAAAGAGGTGGAAATGGTAGAGCTCAGTCTACAATTTCAACAGCACCAGCAAGTCGCCCAACTCAGCAGGGTAACTCATCTAGTACAGTTGGCCGGTCAGCGCAAGAACAGGTTGTATGCTCTTCATGCTCAACATGATCAGGAAGGTTCTCCTAATGTCATCACTGGTATGTTACGTGTCTTTGACCTTGTTGTTTATGCATTGTTAGATCCGGGGGATACTTTTTCTTTTGTAACTCCTTACATAGAAGTCCAATTCAATGTCAGTCCAGAAACTCTCTCAGAACCTTTGTCGGTCTCTACTCCAGTCGGTGACTCGGTTATAGCTAGACGGGTATACAGAAATTGCCCTTTCACAATCTATCAGAAAATCACCTCAGCAGATCTAGTAGAGTTAAAAATGGTAGACTTCGATGTCATTCTAGGCATGAATTGGTTACACTCATGTTATGCCTCAGTCAATTGTTGAACTAGGATTGTTCGTTTTCAGTTTCTAGACGAACCAATCTTAGAATGGAAGGGTAGTAGCTTAATGCCTATGGGCCGATTTATTTCTTACCTTAAGGCCAGAAAAATGATATCTAAGGGTATCTCTATCATCTAGTTCGGGTAAAGGATTCTAGACTTGAAATCCCAACTCTTGAGTCAGTTCCAGTAGTTTGTAATTTTCCGGAACTGTTTCCAGAAGATCTTCCCGGAGTTCCTTCCGAAAGGGAAATCGACTTTGGAATTGATATCCTTCCAAATACCCAGCCAATTGCTATTCCTCCTTACAGAATGGCTCCAGCAGAGCTTAAGGAATTGTAAGACCTTTTAGATAAGGGTTTCATCAGACCTAGTATTTCACCATGGGGTGCACTAGTGTTGTTCGTAAGGAAGAAACATGGTTCCCTCAGAATGTGCATTGACTATAGATAGTTGAACAAGGTCACAATCAAGAATAAGTATCCCATCCCTATGATTGATGACTTGTTTGACCAACTTCAGGGTGCTAGCTATTTCTCAAAGTTAAACCCCAGATCGGGTTATCATCAGCTCAGAGTCAGAGATAGTGACAGTCCAAACATAGCCTTCAAAACTCGGTATGGTCATTATGAATTTGTAGTTATGTTGTTTGGACTAACTAATGCTCCTGTAGCTTTCATGAATTTGATGAATGGAGTTTTTAAACAGTACTTGGATTTGTTCGTTATTGTCTTTATTGATGATATCCTCATTTACCTTAGGAGTGAGGAAGAACATGCAAGTAATTTTGAGAGTTGTTCTGCAGACTCTCAAAGATCGCAAATTATTCGCTAAGCTTAGTAAATGTGAGTTCTGGTTGCAATCCGTTGCTTTCCTTGGTCACATTATATCTAGCGAAGGGATCCGAGTAGATTCACAGAAGATAGAAGCAGTAAAACAATGGCCCAGACCTACCTCTGCTACGGATATTAGAAGTTTCTAGGTCTAGCGGGTTATTACAGAAGGTTTGTGGAAGGTTTTCATCAATAGCCTCACCATTGACTAGTTGACTCAGAAGATGGTCAAATTCCAATGGTTAGATGATTGTGAGAAAAGCTTTGCAGAATTGAAAACTAGATTGACTACAGCTCCTGTCTTGACTCTACCAGAGGGTTCAGATGGTTATGTGATCTATTGTGATGCATCCAGAGTTGGCCTAGATTGTGTGTTGATGCAGCGAGGTAAGGTGATAGCTTATGCCTCTAGACAACTTAAGGTTCATGAGAAGAACTATCAAATTCATGAACTAGAGCTTGCAGCAGTGGTGTTTGCCCTAAAGATCTGGAGACACTACTTGTATGGTGTTCATGTCGATGTTTTCACTGACCATAAGAGCCTTCAGTATGTATTCACCTAGAAAAAATTCAATCTTCACCTGAGGATATGGCTTGAATTCCCTAAGGATTATGATATGAGTGTGCATTTTCATCTGGGTAAGGTGAATGTAGTATAAGATGCTCTTAGTAGATTATCTATGGGTAGTGTAGCCCATGTTGAGGAAGAAAGGAAGGAGCTAGTGAAGTATGTTCACAGGCTTGCTCGCTAGGGAGTTCGCCTTCTGAGTATATCAGATAGTGGTGTAATAGTTCAGAATGGGGCAGAATCTTCTTTGGTAGTGGAGGTTAAGGAAAAGCAAGGCAGTGAACCAATTTTGCTTATACTTAAGAATGTAGTCCACAATCAGAGAGTGGAGGTTTTCTCCCAAGGGGGAGATGGTGTACTTCGCTACAAGGGTAGATTGTGTGTTCCTGATGTGGGCGAGTTGAGACAACATATTCTTTCATAATCCCATAATTCCCAATATTCTATTCATCCAGGTGCCACTAAGATGTACCGCGATCTGCGGGATGTCTATTGGTGGAATGGCATGAAGAGGGACATAGCAGACTTTGTGAGTAAGTGCCCCAATTGCAAGCAAGTCAAGGTAGAACATCAAAAACCAGGGGGTATGACTCAAGAGATCGATATTCCTACTTGGAAGTGGTATGTGATCAATATGGACTTCATCACAGGATTACCGCGTACCCGCAGACAGCATGACTCCATTCACGTGATAGTTGATAGGATGACTAAGTGTTCTCGCTTCTTGGTGGTCAAGACTACATATTTAGCATAAGACTATGAAAGGTTTTACATTAATGAGATAGTGAGGTTACATGGGGTTCCTTTGTCTATCATCTCAGATAGAGGTCCTCAGTTTACCTCTCATTTCTGGAGTCATTTCAAAAAGGTCTTGGTACTCAAGTTAACCTTAGTACATCATTTCATCCACAGACAGATGGGCAGACAGAGCGTTTTATTCAGACCTAAGAGGATATGTTGAGAGCTTGTGTGATCGATTTCAAAGTTAGTTGGGATGATCACCTTCCTCTTACTGAGTTTGCCTACAATAATAGTTATCATTCCAGCATTCAGATGTCCCCTTATGAGGCTTTATATAGGCGTAGATGTAGATCTCCTGTTGGTTGGTTTGAAGTAGGTGAACCAGCTTTGACAGGGACAAATTTCGTCCTTTATGCCATGGATAAAGTGCAACTCATTAGAGATAGACTTAAGACAACCCAAAGTCGTCAGAAATCTTATGCAGATGTAAGGAGAAGCGAACTAGAGTTCCAAGTTGATGATTGGTTTTTTATGAATGTCTCACCTATAAAGGGGTGATGAGATTTGGAAAGAAAGGGAATCTCAGTCCTAGATATGTAGGCCCTTACAAGATCTTGAAAAGGGTTGGCAAGGTGGCATATGAGTTAGAGTTGCCAGCAGAATTAGCAGCAGTGCATCCGGTCTTCCACATCTCACTCTTGAAGAAGTGTGTGGGAGATCCAACCTCTGTAGTGCCATTAGAGAGTGAGGCGGTGAAAGATACTCTTTCTTATGAGGATGTACCGGTCAAGATTCTTAACCGTCAGGTCAGAAGGTTGGAAACAAAGAAGTTGCTTCAGTCAAGGTTTTGTGGACGAGTCAATCCGTAGAGGGAGCTACTTGGGAAACAAAATCAGCCACGAAAGCCAAGTATCCTCACCTCTTTCCTTCCGATTCCACTCCAGCTTGAGTTAATAATTTCTCTTCAGTATTCCAGTCATTCATGCATAAATTCAGTCTTAGAAATATGTTCCCTCAGTTTGTACTAGCATTTTCAGCGTATTTGCATGTACTTGGAACTCAATTCAGTCAGAAACTCAGTTCTAAGTGTTTAATAGTGGGGTTTTCAGCTCTCTCCCTCTATTTCAGCTAGTTTAGTCTTCATTTGAGGATGAATATTCCCAAGGGGGAGATAATGTAACACCCCGTAGCCAAAATTGACCAAAAATAATTTTTTTTAGAAAAATCTGTAGGTGCAACCAACAGTGGCATCGACGGTCCGTAGGACAGAAAACGGTCCGTCCTGCACAACTGTTGATGGGATCAGAAACTCCCAAAAATTCAGCAAGGAAAAATTGGCTAAGTCTTGATCGAAGGACGGACCGACGGTCTGTAGGTCACACGAAGGTCCGTAGTCCGTGACCGTCGATCGAGACCCCCATTCACCCATTCTCTGACAAGAGCTTCGGATGACCAGCACGGTCCGTAGGTGGACCTACACTTCGTAGGTCTGACCGTAGGTGGAAAATTAGCAGACAGTTAAGGGGATATGCAGTTGGGTCAACTTCAAATGGTCATAACTCTTATAACAAACTGAATTAGGTGTCTCATGACCTGCTGTCATGACCCAAAACCGAGCCGCGACTGGCACCCACATTTACCCTCCTATGTGAGCGAACCAACCAATCTAAACCTTAACATTTCAATTTAATATCAACATAAAGCAATGCGGAAGACTTAAACTCATTAATAAAAGACAATTCAATAACTTCTAAAATTC
>NC_028643.1:38014987-38041696 GCF_001406875.1 Solanum pennellii | reverse complement strand
CGTCGTGCCCACGACGGTTCGTCCTGCAGGTCCGTCGCCAAGTTCAGAGAGTCGATTTCAGTACCCAAATTTAAGAAGTCTAAGTCTTTTGGAACGAGACCCCCCTCGACGGTCCGTCGTGCCTATGACGGTCCGTCGTGGGTTCCGTCGTCTCAGCCAGTTTTTCCAGAAATAAAATCTGCTGCTCAAAACGACTAAACAGGTCATTACACCTGCCCACAGATACATAATTGAATTATCTTTCCATAGCCACCGACCTTTCTAAAATCAGACTTGCGAGTAAAAAGTTATGCTTATTTTAGTAAAGGCTTGTCGAACAGGCCCAATCGACGGACCCAATGACGGGGCGTAAGTCAGACGACGAACCGTCAGTCCTGGCCATCGTTTGGTCCGACAGCAACTTTCCCAGGGATGTTTTTGACCTTTACCACTCCCTTTACACCCTAAGTTACGTCGTTTTGAACCTAAATCATCAGATTTTAGTCAGTTTAAGCCTAGAAACATAACTAAAACATATCTAAGTCAAATAATTAAATCAAAACTTAGAAAACTAGAAGCAAGAAAGTTGAAAAAGCTCAAGAACCCTAGTTCAAAAACGCAGCAAGCTCCAGCATTTCAAGCCCCGAAACTTAAATATTTTTTGTAGATTTCATCACAAGGTATGTGACATTCCACTAGTGGGTTCCTTTCACCCATTGGGTCCCTAGTTTTCAGTCAAATTCTTATTTCCCGTATCATGATTAAATCTAGGGTTTCTAGAACTTCATTAGAACTTTATGAATTTATTAGTTTTATATTCCAAATCAGATTATCATGTTATTATTTAGTTTATTGCATGAATTTAAGAACCCTAGCTTTGTATTTCTTTAGTTCTTGAATTACACATGCTAGAGTTAGGTTTTTTATGACACTTCAGATATACATGCCTCAGTTATAAATGCATAATTACCAGATTAATTTTTGCATTCTCATGTTGCATGTTCAGTTTTGAGCTATCCAGTATTTACAAAAACTCAAACATAATCAATAAATTTATAGAATTCATTGGGAGTAGCATAATACCGAGTTGGACTAGGGTTTAGTGTACCCATAGTTCCAAAACTACTAGCCAAGTAGGTTGTAAGTCCCCTCTGTGGGCAATCAATTTAATGAACACGCCAGCATGTCTTTATAGCTCTGGAAGGGTATATTGGATCCTCTCGATGGGGCGTATACATCGGACTCCATATTAAGCTCATGTGGTTTTATTATCGGTTATTAGTAGCTCCTACAGTTCAATCAGACTCTCTGCATTGACCATTTATCAGTATATTCAATATTCAGTTTTAGCATGTTATAAATTGGTCATTGCATCCAGTTAGGTCAGAATTCAGTTTATCATATCAGATTATTATACTTTCTTTGATGTTTGTTCAGTTATGTTTTATTTCAGCTTTACTCTATCTTACATGCTTAGTAACTTTCAAGTACTGACGCATACGTGCACTACATCTTCTCGTGATGTAGGTTCAGGTTCTTAGCATCCAGATCACACATAGATCGATTTCCCGATCTCCAGTTCAGTTGATTCAGTGGTGAGTCCTCATTCTCCGAGGACAACAGTCATGTGTGTCATTTCAGTTTTTAGTCATTTTGAATCTGTTTTTGCTAGATTTAGTTGGGGGCTTGTCCCAGTATTTCTAGTCTTGTTTAGAGGCTTATTTCAGACATAGTAAGATTCAGCTTAGTAATGAGTTAATATTTCTTTTGTATTAAACTCATTGTTTTCAAATATCTCAGTTATAGAATATGTGTATTCCCCGTCTTTTCATATTTAATTATGATTTAGCTTCTGCATCAGTTTATTATCTCTGTATGCTCATGATCATGCTAGCAGAGTTATCTTGGGATCACTTGTGTTCCTAGGTTTTATGTTTGTGTCTCGGGGGTATCTCGAGGCGGGACAATTCCTTTCAATCGTTCTCACTGCACCCTTAGTGGGTATAATATCATCCGGAGCTGTTGGCAGAATCTACGTCATGGTCCTAGAACTCGATGCCCCCACACCAATATCTCTAACCCTTTGCTAGCACAACTGCTCATCCAATATAGAGTCTTTCTTATCCTTATTCTCCTGTCTGTGATGCCTCTTGCTGGTTTTTTCTCCTCTGTAAGCTCAATGGTGCGACTAGATCCATGTCTCTTACCTGAGGCATGAGTCGGTTTGGGTTCATCCGCCTCCGCATAGCCACTGAATAGTGCATCGAGGATTGTATCGTCACCTAATGCAAAGGGTGCATCCTATGGCAAGGATGGTATCAACAGCGACCAGAATACTAGCTAACCCGTTCCTAAACGAGGTTTGATCTTTAGTGGGGGCGGTTTCTCGAGGACTCTCAATTTGAATACATCTAAGGGCTTATGAATAGCTGGGACCTTTTGGATTGTTATGTCCTCCATCCTTTTCTACATTCTTGCCTCAGACTCGGCAAATAATTTTCAAATCTATGGCCTCACGTGGTGAAGGAAAGTGGCCATACGAGTCTCTAATTTCTGTACTTGGGCCAGAGGCACTTAGGATGCTCCAGAAGAAGGGGTAGCTAGAGATGAGCAAGGAGCCTGGCTAGTGGCCTTAGAAGAGGAGGCCAAGACATCATCTGTGGGGCCGGAGGGGGAATTTCATCTCCATGAATTTGCTCCACAATGTCAACCAAATTTTTTCCCAATGGTACACCGACCGTGGCCCTCCCTGTGGTGCTGCCACATTCGATTCATCTTGAATGAAGACCATGTCCAAGAGCCTACACCATTTTATTGAAGTGCCAGATTAGCACTTTAGCATCCTTGCTTAAGTGGAATATGAGACACGGAAACAAGTTAGTGGTGCAGGTTTTGAAAGCCTACTCATGAATCTCCGCTAATAACATGAAATAAAAGTGTATCTCCAGCCTGCCACCAATGCTGCAACCCTAACTGCCCTGTTCCATGTCACCAGTTTTCCAGCCTTGGTTGGTGACACTCTATTCTTCACAAATAACCAAGAGAACATGGCCACCAAATTCAAGGTTGCCTTTCAAATGCAAAATTATTGTGTGACAACCCACTCCACATGCTTTCTATATGTAGCATTGTGCTTGGCAAGCCATAGTACACAACCTCTCTCTACTTGGCATAGCGTGTGAATACTCCACTCCACACTATGTCCCATCGATAGTCAAACTCAACCATGTTTAGTGCCCAAGTGTGATCATGGCCTAGGCCCTAGAAAAACATGGTGATAGTGGTTTTTCATATATTCACCGAGAAACCTCGGACAATAGTAAAGGGGATAGGTTCGTGTGTTGTGGGCTCTGACCTCCTGTTAGTTGTGCATCGGAGAGTGGCAACATACGAGGCATAGAACTCCCACACAATCACCTCTCTATATATCTCGCGGTCTCGATCCATCCACTCAACATTTTGAAACCCTATCATATAGGATGTCTTACCCATACCTTTCATTTCAAAGTTCATAGAGAGAAAATCATTTGTCTCATGCAATTATGCCTAAATCATTAGCAACAAGTAAAATGTCATCAACATACAGGATTAAAAATGTAAACTTACTCCCACTGATCTTTTGGTATATACACGGATAAATGGTAATTTCCTTAAATTCAAAAGATATTATGGTATCATTAAACTTTATATACCATTTTTATGAGGCTTGTTTGACTCCACATGTTGACTTCTTTAGTTTACACACTATTTGTTCTTTTCTTTTAATTTGAAACCCTTTGGTTGGTCCATATAAACATCCCCGTTCGAGGTCTACATTAAGAAAGAAAATTTTCACATCCATTTGATGTAACTTGACATCATAATGAGCTACCAAAGCCAAAAAAAAATTAATGAATATTTCTTTGAGACTGGTGAAAAAGTCTCTTTATAATCAATGCCTCCTTTTTGAGTGCATCCTTTGACAACAAGTCTGGCTTTATATCGTTCAATATTACCATTTGAATTGTGTTTGGTCTTGAAGACCCATCTACAATCGATTATTTTAGAACTTTCTGGTAATTAAACGAGATCCCAGACATTGTTGTATTCCATAGATTTTAACTCTTCATTCATGACATCAATCCATTTATCAGACTCATTGTTTTCTGTGGCTTGTGAAAATGAAATTAAATCTTTATTAATTCCAATGTCAAAATCTGATTCTTGCAAATAAATCACATAATGACCAATTTTCTTTATGACATTAACTGTGGTTCATTTGCGTCAGATACTTGTGAGTTAGTTCCTTCTTGAAGTGTTTCACCCAAATATTGTTCAGCATTGTTAAAGAGTTCTTCAACAAGACAAACAACAATTGTGATTGGTGCGGGAGTAGGTAAATCATGGGCAGTGAGATATTTATCCTTACCTCATTAATTTCCACACTTTATCGTTCAACACTCCCACTAACTTCATCATTCTCAAGGAATTTTTCAATATGGATGTTGACGCTACTTTGATTTGTTATACTTTCCATAATTTCACCAACTCTATATGACCTAATGATTTTTCACTTTTCTATCTAATTCTCTTTAACCTCATTAATGTACACTTTGAGAGCGTCTACTACTTGAGATTTTTCTTTCAACAAATAGATAAATTCATAATGTGAAAAATCATTGATAAAGGTGATAAAATATTTTTTTCTCTATCAAAAGATGAAACCTTAAAGGGTCCGCAAATATCAGTGTGTATGATTTCGAGAAGCTGAATGTTCATTGTAGCACCTTTCTTGATATGCTTGGTTTGCTTTCCTTTAATGCAATACAAACATATATCAAGATCATTAAAATTCAGATTCGGAAGAATCTCATTCGTTACTAATCCTTTTAATCGTTCTTTGGATACATGAACCAAATGTTTATGCCACAAATAAGCAGAACTTTCATTTAGTGAACTTACATTTCAACGAATAGTAAGTAGGGATTCAGAAAAATTATTATCGAGTTTCAATCTATATAAGTCATCAATAAGAGCAAGAACTATAAAAATAGTATTCTTATATACATTAAAACATCCATGTCCAAACTTAAAATCAAATCCAGAAACATCAAGTCTTGAAAGGAAATCAAATTTCTATAAATTGAAGGAACATAAAGAGTCTATAATATATCAAGTTGATGTCCAGTCTCCAAGATCAAACAATAAGTCCCTATGCCTTCAATTTTAGACTTCATTCAATTTTCCATGAATAAGAAACATTTTTTAATTGGATTCGTAGTTTGGATCGTAGTAAATCTCTGCAACATAGTGGATACATGTGTAGTTGCACCAGAATCAAGCCACCAAGTATTATTCGGAAATTATACTAAATTTGATTCGAAACATACAAAAGCACTAAATGTGCCTTTCTTTTTAAACCAAACTTTACATTTCAAAGAATCTTTCTGATAGTGTCCTTCCTTTTTACAGAAACGACACACATCATCTTTGAGTTACTTATGAGCATTTATGTGGAATTTTAGCAGGTAATTTATTTTTCTTAAACTTGTTGGCCTTCACTTTAAGCCCTTTATTAGCTTCTTGACCCATGAGGTTGATAAAGTGATCTCTTTGTTTCTTAAGTCTTGAGTCCTCTTGAGTAAGCATACTGGACAATTCACTAACATCCCATTTATGCTTAATAGTGTATTAGTTAATTTGAAATGGTCCATATTCAAGAGGCAATGAGTTCAGAATGAACTAAACCAAGAAGGTGTCATCCACTTTCACCCCCAAGGTCTGAAAGCTTGCTGCAATGTTAGTCATCTCGATGGTTTATGCGACCCATAAACTTCATGGTCGTGAGTTCAGCCATTAGTGTACCAGCGAGAGAATTGTCAGCAGAACAAAACGTTCATCCACAATCTTCAGGTTTTTCCTGACACTTACTGTTTGTAGAATAATACTCTTGATGTTATTAGCAATAATCATTCACATGAACATAAAACTCAATCTGTTAGAGCGTTCCCATGATTTATAAAAAGACTTCTCATTCTCACTGCTCTTATCAATAATGGCAGTAGGTTTGTCATTCAGCAAAGCCAAGTCAAGATCCACCACACCTAAGTGGAACTGGGCTTGTTCATACCATTTAGAGAAGTTCAATCCATTGAACATAGTAAAAAGTGAAGCATGCAAATGAAGAGGAATAAATGCAAATAAATACATCCTCACATATCAAAAAATAATGTGAATTTAGTAAAACAATAAAAGTACATTGTAATTCTCCTTTGGATAGATACTACGACACATTATCATAATCTAAATGTCATTTTTAAATCATTAGTAGGTAATTAAATAATTTTAACCAAACAGATGCGACATGTTTAGATATAAAATATATTTTTGATTAAAATATTAATTTACCTCATAATTTTCACTAGTCATAGAATGATAAATTCACCTTCGGGTAAAACTTTTAAGCTCTAGCAATAATGATAGTCAATTTATCTATTTATTTTTCAGTATAGCAATGTAATTTACCTTCATAGATAAATGACAACTTTATGAGTTGATGTATCGTGGGTTCACGGTACTTTCAATGCTTTTTCCTTAATTTTAGTGTGTGTCTAGGGCCTTTTTTTAGTAATTTTAATGTGTTTTATCTGTGTTTTGAAGGAAAGTTGTCGAAAATGGAAATGCAGAAGGCTGTGCAGAAAATAGTGCAGAAGTGACCCACGAAGCCATTGATGGCCTGTTGTCCCATCAATTGACCGTAGGTAGTGATCATCGATTGAAGGTTCAAGCTTCTAGAAGCAACCTGGGGAAGTCTAGCTAAGTGTGGGGCTACGAAAGGATCGACGGTCCATCGACTGATCGACGGACTCCTGGAAAATCGTTGATCAGATCAGAGATATGTCCTTGTATCCGGTGTTGAACAAAATCTAAGTATGGAGCGACGAGAAGCATTGAAGGCCCGTAAGTAAATCGACGGATCGTGTTAATGGTCCGCCAATTGGATCAGAGAAATTGCAAAAGTGAGGGCTGAAGGAAAATCTAAGTGTGGACCCACGGAGACAGTCGATGGTCTTTCGTTCCATCGACGGACCGTTTGTGGGGTCGTCGATTGAAGCTGCATTTTCTGGACAAACTTTCCTTAATTGCTTTCCTTTTATTTGAATAATGTCTTTGTAAATAGGGTGTAAAACCTCATTTTTGGGGTTGGATTTTTTATTATTTTTCATACTTTTGTTCTTGGAGATTTGAATTTTGCAACATGGCAATTAATTAAATTTCCAGAATCAATTCTGAAGTGAATCTTGTTGTTTCAAGTAGAATTTCTGGATTTTCTTCAAACTTGTCAAAGTAAGTTCATGATTTGTTATTCAACAAAAATGAATTCTATTCTTCTAAGAATGGATAACTAAATCCACAACTAGGGTTGTGGCAACCATGGGTGGTTAACAAAATAAACCTAGCTAATTAAAAATTCTCAACTAGGTTATTGCATGTATCGATAATTCTTTCGTCTAGAGGTCTTTTTAACGAGTGCACGCGTTATAAATCGCCATATTGCTATTTACCGGACAAAGGGGATAGATAATAGGAAAAGAATTATCGACATTGATTTAGTGGATACTATCTAATAGGCTAGTTTCGGTTGGTGCGAGGTGATAACTAAGCCAAACATCGACTATGATGCTTAATATGAGGTAAAAGGTAAGGGTCATTAATTTAAACACATGTAGCCAGACCAAGTTACGGGGTGAAATTCTCTAAATTCCGGACCAACAATTTAGAAATACATAACTTATCACTTTGCATGCAAAACGTTAGGAAAGAATTGTTATAAGCTAGGATTATGGTGTTAACAACCTATGGGGAACACGTACACCCTATTTTTTCTATACTTGATAAACACCAACAATTTACTCTTGCTACTTGTTTGATTTCACAATATTCCAATACTTTTGTTTCACAAATTCAGAAATGACATGACTAAAGAGAGGTAATCGTATATTAAATTTAAGTGTAAACCATTTTCCTCGTGGGATCGACCCCAACCTAATAATTGGGTTCCCTACTTGATACGATGACCGCTTATAGTTCTTTAGGGAAGTATAATTTGAGCGTATCAAAGTTTAGTCCTGCCGGAGAAAGTGGTTTTTAGATTAACTTTAAGAGCAATTACTGAATTTTAGTCAATAATTTCCTAATTTTACTTTTTTCGTTGTTTTTGTGTCTTTCAGATCTAGCTCTAGTGTATGTCAAGTACACGTAGTCGAGGAGAACCAATACCTCCATTTGATCCAGAACTGAACTGTACACTCCGTAGAATGAATTATCGGCACAATCTTTCTAATCTTGGTGATGGGACCAACCGTCAACTTCCTCCACCGATTGATGCTCACAACCAAGTGATTGTGGAGAACCCTGGTGATGGTGCTTTGAGGAAGCAACCTCCCTCTCCATGCCCTCAAGAGTACTATAGGGGCAATGTAAACATCACCGATTTGGAAGGGCCTCTTGTCCTACCTCCTCTACCACAGGGTCATACATTCGTGGTAACTAGTATTTTGATGCAGATGCTCACCACTAGAGGCTTGTTTTCGGGGCTACCATCTGAGGATCGACATGCTCATATCGCCAAACTGAGGTCGGTGTGTAAGAGTTGTGTAGGGAGGCCATACTTGGACATGGATGTCATCATATTAAGGGTGTTCCCTCTCTCACTGACGGGAGAGGCTGAAATTTAGTTTACTGAGTTAACCTATAATTTGATTTATACTTGGTAGCAGATGAGGGATTTGTTCCTAGAATGGTATTACCTGGTGTCTAAAAAGTTCAACCACAGAGATAGAGTAAAAAAATTTGTGGCATTACCTGGGGAGTTGGTAAGTAGCTCTTGGTATAGGTTCACCTCATTTGTGAGAAGTGTGCCAAACCACCGTATTAATAATGAGTCGTTGAAAGAGTACTTCTATCGGGGGCAAGATTATAATAATAAGCAGTACGTGATACTATTGCGGGTGGTTCTTATGGTGAGTGCACATATGTAGAGATTGCCGAAAAGTTGGAGAAAATTTCCCGAAACAATAAGGCTAGGAGCACTAGCAAGTCGGACACTGGGAAAAGCACCTTTGCAGTGCAAGCTACACACAACCCAGCCACAGACAAGATTCGTGAAGAGATGTCTTAAATGAAGACTGAGCTTGGGTTGGTATTGAAACATGTCACTGGGGTGCAGAGAAAGTCAATGTGGTGAATTATTTGACTAAACCACCACTGCAAGTAGATGAATTTTACTATGAAGAGAACTCTTATGCAGTGAATAAGCAGACGGGGGGTTTCCGACCGAATGCCCAAGGCTCCAATCAGGAGAATTTGCGCCAAGGTCAAGGAAATCAAGGTAGGAACTATGGGATTACAACCGAAAGGGTCAATATGTTCGAAATGGAAACTACAACCACGACAACAACTTCAACCGGGGTAACTATGGTAACAGAAATGATCAGAGTGGGCCTTATGTTCCACCTTAAAATCGGGAAGTTGCTCTTAGAAATGGTGGAGGTAGTATGGCGCAAGTTAAGGACATGTTGCAAAAGAGATGAGGAAGTTTGATGCTAGTGATGAGCAAGACAAAGAGTTGAGAGGTGATTTGGCTAATATTGGGCAAAAGGTGGATGCACATGCAATCTCAATTAAGCATCTTGAGTTGCAAATGGCCCAATTGTCTTCTACTGTGAACCTACGTCAACCGGGTACTCTTTCTAGAAACATTGTCCAAAATCAAAAAAATGATGGACATTGCATGGCAGTAACTACTCGATGGGGTAAGCAAACATTAATCCACCTATGCCGTCTGGCGTAGAAGATGAGGTGAGAAGAGATGATGAGGTAGTGGAATTTAGTGGTGAGTTGGTAGACAAATCGGGGAAAAAAGTTGAGATACCCCAAAAGGTGACCCCCGTTCCTAGACCACCCCCACCATTCTCAGAAAGATTGGTGAAAAAGACCAAGGGTGGTAAATATCGGCATTTTATTACTATGTTGAAACAGCTTTCCATCAATGTCCCTTTGATAGAAGCTCTTATACAAATGTCCGGTTATGCCAAGTTTATGAAAGATATGGTTACTAAGAAGAGATCGGTAAGTTTTGAGGAAGACGATCGGATGCAATATTCTAGTGTTATTGCTGCAAGGTCTCTTGTGCAAAAGAAAGAAGATCCGGGCGCTTTCACTATTTTATGTACCATCGGGTTGTTACACTTTGCTAAAGCATTATGTGATCTTGGAGCAAGCATAAATCTCATGCCTCTCTCTATTTAAAACAAGTTGGGTTTGGGTGACCCAAAGCCCACTGCGATACGGTTACTGATGGACGGTCGAACGGAGAAGAGGCCTATTGGGATACTCCATTATGTGTTGGTGAAGGTAAAGTCATTTATATTCCCTGCCGATTTTGTGATTGTTGACTGTGAGGTGGATTTTGAGGTGCCTATTATGCTTGGGAGTCCATTCCTTGCTACCAATCGCGCCTTGGTTGACATGAAAAAGTACAAATGAAGTTTAGTTTGAACAATGAAGAAGCAACTTTCAATATTTGTAGGTCCATGAAGAAGAGTGGTGAGCTCCAAACGGTATATGCTATATCTTACAGGGTTGAGAGTACGTCTAAGGTACAAATGGAAGAGCGCCTTGGTGTTGAGGCACTAGCGACAGTGATCATGAATTTTGAGAGTGATGGTGTTGAGGAGTATGGGTCATTGGTTGCGGCACTTGATCGAGAGGACGTGCGGTTCAGACCAAAGAAATTGGAGCTAGATATGAAGCATCGCGAGTCCCCACCCTCAAACCATTTATTTAGGAGGCCTCCAAATTAGACCTTAAGGCTCTATCACCTCATCTGAGGTATGTATTCTTGGGAAAAGATGACACTTTTCCAGTAATCATTGCATCGGATTGGAATGTAGAGCAAGTAGTGTTTGGTAGAGGTATTAAAGAGGTTCAAACGAGCCATTGGTTGGACTATTGCTGATATTATTGGGATTCCACCCAATGTTTCCTTACACAAAATCCAACTCATGCCCGATCATAAGCCAAGTATTGAGCATCAAAGACGGTTAAATCCACCTATGCAAGAGGTAGTGAAGAAGGAGATTATTAATTGTTTGGATGTCGGAGTCATATATCCTAGCAGATAGAAGTTGGGTATGCCCTGTTCAGTGTGTGCCCAAAAAGAGGGGAATGATTGTGGTCCCTAATAAGAAGAATGAGTTTGTTCTAATGAGGCCAGTGATCGGATGAAGAGTTTGTATGGATTACCGGAAGTTGAATGCATGGTTGAGAAGGACCATTTTCCTATGCCCTTCATGGATGAGATGTTAGATAGTCTTGCAGGAAAAGGGTGGTATTGTTTTCTTGATGGTTATTCGGGTTACAATCAAACCGGAGGATCAAGACAAAACCACTTTTACTTGCCCATATGGAACTTTCGCGTTCGAGAAGATGACTTTCGGGTTGTGTAATGCACTGGCTACTTTTTAGAGATGTATGATGTCGATATTCTGTGATATGGTGGTGGACACTATTGAGGTGTTTATGGACGATTTTTCAATTATTGGTGACTCATTTGAGCGTTGTTTGAGTCACTTGGTCGAGGTTCTCACAAGGTGTGAAGATTGCAACCTTGTGCTAAATTGGGAGAAATGTCACTTCATGGTGAAAGAGGGTATTGTATTGGGTCATCGCATCTCAGAGAAGGGGATAGAGGTTGATCAAGCCAAAATTGAGGTGATAGAGAGACTTCCTCCACCCATCTCTGTAAAAGGTGTGAGGGGGTTTTTTGGGCATGCTGGCTTCTACCAGAGGTGTATTAAGGATTTTCCAAAAATTGCACATACTCTGTGCAAGTTACTTGAGAAAGACTGTAAATTTTATTTTGATGAATCTTGTTTGAAGGCATTTGGAGAGTTGAAGGAGAAGTTGGTGTTTACGCCCATTATTATTTCCCCGGATTGGAGTAAGTCATTTGAGGTGATGTGTGATGCTAGTGGGGTTTCTCTTGGTGTAGTCTTGGGACAAAGAAGGGATAAAATCCTTCACCCCATTTATTATGCTAGTAAGTCCATAAATGAAGCACAAAAGAACTACACTGTGACTTAACAAGAGCTTCTTGCGGTGGTATTTGCTTTCGAAAAATTTCGCTCCTATTTGCTTGGCACGAGAGTCATAGTGCATACCACCACTCCACTTTGAGATATTTGATGGCAAAGAAGTATGTGACCAAGGTTGATTAGATGGGTACTACTACTGCAAGAGTTTGATTTTGAGGTGAAAGATAGAAAAGGGACCGAAAATCAAGTTGTCAATTACTTGTCCAGATTAGAGGATGAAGTTATGCAAGAGTTAGGTGAAAAAGCTGAAATTGATGATACCTACCCTGATGAGAATGTATTGCCCGCTTCTCATGACTTCATTCCATGGTTCGCCGATTTTGCAAATTATTTGGCTAGTGATATAGTTCCATTGGACTTGTCCTTTCATCAAAGGAAAAAGTTCATACATGATCTGAAAAAGTTCTTTTGGGATAAGCCATATTTATACCGGAGTTGTGTTGATGGACTTATTCTCCATTGTGTGCCCAAAGTTGAGATGCTAAGTGTTTTGGAGAAATGTCATTCTTCGCCTGTGGGTGGGCATCATAGTGGTATCCAGACTGCCCATAAGATTTTGAAATGTGGGTACTATTGGCCAACCATCCACCAAGATGCTCATGAGTTCGCCAAGGCATGTGATAGGTGCCAAAGAGATGGAGGTATTTCGAGAAGGCAAGAGCTCCCTTTGAATCCCATTCTAGTAATTGAGTTGTTATATGTATGGGGCATTAAATTTATGGGCCCATTTGTGAGTTATCATGGGATGAAATATATTCTTGTGGCAGTGAATTATCTGTCAAAATGGGTAGAAGCCATAGAACTTGCCAACAATGAAGGGAAGAGTGTCACCGCGTTCTTGAAAAAAAAAACATATTTTCCAGATTTGGCACACCTAGGGCTATTATCAGTGATGGGGGGATCCCACTTTTGCAACAAGTTATTCAAAGGGTTATTGGAGAAATATGGGGTTCGTCACAATGTAGCCACTCCATACCATCCGCAAACTAGTGGGCAAGTTGAAGTGTCCAACAGAGAAATCAAGCAGATCCTGTCGAAAAAGATGAATGCTAATAGAACGGATTGGACAAGGAGGCTTGATGATGCTCTCTGGGCTTACCGGACAGCATATAAGACTCCCATAGGTATGTCTCCCTACCAACTTGTATATGGGAAGGCTTGTCTTTGCTGGTTGAGTTAGAACACAAGGCTATGTGGGCGATGAAGAAACTGAAGATGGATTGGAATGAAGCAATGGAGCAGAGACATAATGGGTTGAATGAGCTTGATGAATTTCTCCTAAATGATATGAAATTTCAGCGCTCTACGAAGAGAAGATGAAGAAGTACCATGACCAAAAGATTGAAAAGCGCGAATTTGTAGTTGGCGATTTAGTACGTCTGTTTAACTCTAGGCTGCGCTTGTTTTCGGGAAAACTCAAGTCCAAATGGACTGGTCCATTCTTGATCACTAAAGTATTCCCACATGGAGCAGTTTAGTTGGAAAACAAGGAGGGTGCAAGGTTCACGGTCAACGGGCAGAGAATCAAGATATACCTTGGGCATGCGGAGAGTGTCCATGAAGTGGTTGAGGCATATTACCTTGATGAAGTCTGAGTAATCAAGGGTCTTATGTCGTGCCGCGACATTAAATCAAGCGCTTCTTGGGAGGCAACCCAATGTTGTGTATCCTCTAGCCAACAATAGGTTCTTATTTTCTTTGTAGTAATAGTTGCATTATTTCATTTCGTTTTGATTTACTCAATGTAATGTCTAATTTTCTTTCATAGTTTTTAGTCTGTTGTCTAGAGAGTAGTTTAGGGTCTATGTCTAAAAAGTATCCAGAAAACACAAAAAGGATGGCTTAAAGGGTGCTAAATGTGCAGGGACAAAAACACATGAATTCTGCATAAATTGGTCTGGTGCACTGATCTACGGATCAATCGACGGGTCGTCATTTCATCAACGGACCATCGATGGTCTCGTAGGTCCCAGGTATGCTTTTGAATTTCCATCTAAGTTAGGGCACAATATACGGATTAGTTGACAGAAGGTCGACTGACTTACGGTCCATTTGACGGGGAATCGTTAGTTCCTAAAACACGTGACCACACCCGATCAGGTCCTCTATATAACAAAATACCCTTTCAGTTACCCTCCCACACCTTTTAAAATTCTCCCCCCCCCCCAAACCGTTTCCCTCCCCTTATTCCCTTATTTCCCCATTCACTCCCATATTCAATTACTCTGAATTCTCTTCTGATTTCTTATTGTCTCCACTTCCCAAAATTCTCAGAACCCTAGTCCCCCAATTCCTCATCCATTTCCAGCGTTTTCCAATCGGTGTTTGAAGGCGGGCACGTCGGTTGTTGTTGCAAAGTTCACCCACACATTCACTCCACTACAGTGTACCGGATGTCATTCTCACCTTCTCAATGAATTCTCGTTCATTTTCTTGAGAAATCGAATATATTGTATATTGGTATTGACTTACGAACAACTTTACATGTGTAACCTGTCAAAATTGAGTTCCATGTCCCTTAGAATGATACAAAGTGCATGGGTTAGGGGTGCAAACTGTCGAAATGAACTCTGGCAGTTGTTTGTTTTGTTGTTTTTCCGACTTAGGGCTTGATAGTCTTTTATAATCTAGGATTGAAATTTGCAAAATCAAATCCCTAGGAATGACGAAGTTGTTTGGTGATTCTCATTGAATGTTGTGTGTCTTGGTATATGCTTGAAATTGTCCATTTGAGGAGAAAAAAGTCTGAAAACCTGTCTCTGACCGACAGTATGAGACCCCGTCGATAGTTGCACCCTGTATTTTCTTAACTCTGGGAAGGCAGAAGTGGACTACAGTTCGTCGATTGATTGATGGGCCGTTCTGCATGTCCGTCGTTCCTAACTGAAACCCTGATCTCTGAAGCATTCTGAAATTTTTTAATTGTCTGACGACGGATGTGGACTACGGTCCGTCGACTAGTCGACGGGCCATTCTGCACGTCCGTTGTTTCTAATTGGAAGTTCTGTAGACCTGTGACTTTTGAAATTTGCTAAGTGTCCACCGACGGACCCTATCGACGGAACGTTGATTCATCGACGGAGCATGGATAGTGCTCGTCTCCCAATTCTACAGTTCTGCACTTAATTGTGTCTTTTGTTTCCAAATTTGTTTTAATTCTTTTGTCTGTAAAGTCTGATTATAATGAAACTAACAACTCTCTTTTCAAGTAAAAACGGCTACCAAACCAGATATTATCTATTCCAAGGGATGGTCCAAGTTCGTGGCACCATCTCGGCACCTATTTAGATCATCTGATGATGAGCGTGATCGTGAGTATGTGCCCCCAGGAACCCTGACCCCGACACCTGCTGCTAGAGCCACTCGGGGCATGCCCAGGAGGGTGTCACTCGGATTAGTCACTGCCTCCCAGTCTGATGATGAGCGCGTATTGACCAGTACACGTCTGGGTCTGCCTCGGGTTCTGAGTGAGCATCTGGCTCCGAGGAAGCCTCCGGATCTGAGTCGGCCCACTCTACACGGTCGAATTAGGCCACTGCCTCCGGTTCCAGATCTTAGGGAGCCACTCTCCCAATCGGGCCTGCCTGACATGCCTCGTCTGATGAGGCCCAGAGTTCAGAGTCTGTTCCGGCGCCCCAAATTGAGGTCCCTACACCGGTTGCTGATCAGCCCAAACAGTGGTGCGTAGAGGGCCAATACCAGATTTACAGGGATGCCAAGTTGCTAAACGACAATGAGGTTATGACTCAGACTTTGATAGTTGAGCGGAGGGTTCTGACAGGTAGCCTACACACAGTCCCTGCGATACATGACTTATTCACCCGCCACAAGCTCAAGTGGATGGTTAGGAGTGTGGGACCTTACAGCGAGGAGATGGTGCGAGAGTTAACGCCTCTCATGTAGCGACTCTCTAAGGTTCTTTGACAGGAGGGATAACCCCGCCAAACAGGCACCACTCACATATGTCCGAGTTCGAGGCTGCCGGGTGGATATTTCTTATCCTGTCATTCGCCGTTTCCTATACGGTGAGGCCACTGATGCCAGGAGGGTCCCCATCACCCCAGATTTTAACTACATGAGGACGTGGTCAAGAATGGCCATTTTCAGCGGGATAGAGATTTGAGAGAGTCCACCAAGAGGTGGATTGCCCAGCAGATATCCATAGACGGTGAGGAGCTGACTGAGTTATGAACCCCAGAGGCCTTATTAAGAAGTCCAACCTCACGTTTGCAGTCACGTTTGCAGCCAAGTTCAACTGGCTTTTGGTCCACCACCGCCTATCCCCCACAGCTGCAGATAATATACTTACCTGGGATAGAGCGGTCTTGGTAGCAATTATGGTCACCGGGTTCGAGATTGATTTTGCGAGATTGTTGATCTCCGTCATCTATGAGGGGGATTTTAAGGCCTCTACTACTTACCCATTTTACTGCATGATTTTTTAGCTGTGCAGGAATGCTGGAGTGCCCATTTGGCACATAGATGTCCTCTGTACTCCTACCGGGATAGTGGATATCGGTCTCATTAGGGATGAGGCCTATGAGGCGGCACCATGCAAAAGGGCCCAAAGTAGAGGTGCAGTCGCTAGGTGACAACTTGGAGGATACGGTAGAGCAAGCCAAAGGGGCTGATCATTCTACATTAGAGCCTACCGATACCGCCCCGGTTGAGTTTGCCTCGGGCTCTAGTAGGGCACCGAGTTCCTCCCATTCTACGCCCCCATCAGCAACACTGGTCCCTCTTGCTAGGGTCAAGAATTTAGAGGCCCAGATGGCCACCTTGTTGCACCATATCCATCCTTGGATGTAGAAGTCCATTGTTGATGCTGAGGACCACATTGAGAACAAGGTAGCTCAGCAGACTGAGAGGATGATTCAGGAGGTCCACCAGCGCCTTAATGCTTTTGAGTTGAGAATCCTAGTACGTCCAACCCCCAACATTGATTTGACGACTCTTCAGGCAGCTGTGGCGAGTCTGAGGGTTGATGTTGATGCTATCCTAGATGTGAGGGTACTCGAGCCTGAGGCCGCACCTGCCGAGCTTGAGGAGGATACAGTGCTTGCTTCACTATTCATTACCACTACTGCACCGCCGCCCTCGCCACATGAGCGTGCCAAGAGGCATCGTTCCAAAGAGAGTGAGGATACTCAGTCTAGGAAGAAGGAGAGTACTGAGATAGAAGTTGCAAGGGGAGCTTCATTGATTGATGAGGAGGCTCGGTAGATGAGGGCTCGTGAGTTAGACTTTGGGGCGTCTAGCTCCAGATTGGAGGATGTTGAGAGGAGCACCACTGAGGGTGCAGATGTTGCTGTGAGCACCACTGATGGTGGCCCTACTACTGAGTGAGCGGGTTCTGGGAAATTGAATACGCCGCCTTGTTGATCTTCGGCGCTATGTGCCTCAGGTTTGATCCACCTACTACCTTTGCTTTATTTTCTTATGCATTGGGGACAATTGCATGTTTTTTGTTGTGGGTAGGATAAATGGAAAGTGAGTGCTAGGGTGAAGTCTGAGTATCCCAACTCACGTTCCTCTCTTGGTGGTTTTTTTGCTTGTGTTCTTTTGACCCAAGAGACTGGTTATTTTACTGTTGAACCGGCATGTATAGTATCTTGTACAAAGTATGAATGTGAAATTTGAATCATGATGGCTAAATATGAATGATATCTCGTTCTAAACAGAATGCTTGCTTGATTAGGCATAATGAATGTTGAATGTGTTGGCTTTAAGCATGACATAGAGATGCATCATTGCATGACCCTCAATCTAACACCCGAACTAAGTGTTCGATAATCTGATAGGGTAATGAGGTTTTAAGAGAGTGTGAGGAAAGTTGATTGTTCCACTGTTGGTACCTAACTAGAATTTGTCCGGTTAGTCCTGCAAAAGGAAATTTGTGTTAGACATTTAGGAAAGGATCATAGGCCCTTGTTCAAATTAGTCAATATTTATCCTAAATAAAAGAAAACCAAATGAAATTGATCCCTTTTTTATCTAAATATTTGAGCTTATAATGGACCTTTCTTTTCTACCCCAACTCATTTTCCTTGGGTATAATGTATTGGCCCTAGTCCTTCCTTGGACATGTGCACCTCAACTTAGGCCAAAAGCATAAGTTGAGGGTGGCTAGTGTAGAAACTGACCTCGTCTTGGCCCTGACCCAATCTTGGGTATTGTGTACCTCAACTCATGGCAAAGCCATAAGTTGAGGGTGGCTATTATGAGTAATGTCCCGAAAAGTGGGGATGAAAGGATTAATGTGAAAAAAGAAAAGAAAGAGTGAATAAGAGAAGTGACTCAGTCAAAGCCAGTATCAAAGAAAAAAATAAAAAAGAGAGAAAATAAAAGAAGTACGAGTCATTTCCACAAAAGGAGAAAGAAAGGAGAAAACAAGGCAAAGAGTAGGAAAAAAAAAGGAAGAGTAGGGCATAATAGACGATGAAAGAGGTAGGACACTTAGCCGTAATGTCAAGGAGAACCACAAGTCACTAAAATGTACACATATGTATCAACCCTGACCAGAGCCTACGTTACAAGCCAAGAAAGTCCTATCGTGATCCTAAGAGTCTAAAATGGTGAACTTAAGCAGTGAAAATAAGGGCAAGCCTATGGCGACAAGTATCAACTAGGTGTGAAGTTGTTCTGAGTGTGAGTGTTGAATAATGATCTTTATACTCAAATTTGAAATCACTGTGTGAAAAAGGAGGATATCTTTTGAAGTAAGGGAACTAGTGGCAATATTGGAAAGTTGGTACCTTGGTGAGAGATAAAAGAGTAGAGGTGTCGGTGCGTGGTGAGTCTGTGTCATGGTCTGATCCACATAAATGAGCTTAGTGAGCCTAAGAGTAAAACCTTGCACTAAAGCAGTAACAAAATTCGGGATCGATAGCCATATGATTGTGAAAACTTAAAAGAGTATACTTTTGAACAAGGTGTTGTGTTGAGTCATAGTGCGTCGCTTGAGGACAAACAATGAATTTAAGTTGAGGGTGTTGATGTACCGTGGTTTCACGGTACTTTCAATGCTTTTTCCTTAAGTTTAGTGTGTGTCTAGGACTTTTTGTAGTAATTTTAATGTGTTTTATCTGTGGTTTGCAGGAAAGTTGTCCAAAATGGAAATGTAGAAGGTTGTGCATAAATCAGTGCGGAAGCGACCCACGAAGCCATTGACGGATTGTAGGTGGTTATAGTCGACTAAAGGTTCAAGCTTTTGGAAGCAACTCAGGGAAATCTGACTAAGTGTGAGGCTACAGAAGGATCGACGATCCATCGACTGATCGACGGACCGTCCTGACAAATCATCGATTAGATCAGAGATATGTCCCAGTACCCGGTGTTGAAGAAAAGCTAAGTATAGAGCGACGAGAAGCATCGATGGCCCGTAAGTGAATCGACGGACCGTGCTATTGGTCCGTCGATTGGATCAAAGAAGATGAAAAAGTGAAGGCTAAAGAAAAAGCTAAGTGTGGACTGATGGAGGCAGTCGATGGTCCGTCGTTCCATCGACGGACCATCGTGGGGTCGTCGATTGAAGTCGCGTTTTCTGGAAAAACTTTCCTTAATTGCTTTCCTTTTATTTTAGGACAATATATTTATAAATAGGTGTAAAACCTCATTTTTGGGGTTGGATCTTTTATTATTTTTCGTACATTTGTTCTTGGAGATTTGACTTTTGCAACTTGGCAATTAATTCAAGTTTTCGAAATTGATTCTCAAGTGAATTTTGTTGTTTCAAGTATAATTTTTGGATTTTCTTCAAACTTGTCAAAGTAAGTTCATGATTTATTATTCAACAAATATGAATTGTGTTCTTCTAAGCATGGGTAACTAAACCCACAACTAGGGTTGTGGGAACCATGGGTGACTAACAAAATAAACCTAGCTAATTAACATTCTCAACTAGGTTATTGCATGTTTTATCAATAATTCTTTCGTCTAGAAGTCTTTTTAACGAGTGCACACGTTAGAAATCGCCATATTGCTATTTTCCGAACCAAGGGGATAGTTAATAGGAAAAGAATTATCGATATAAATTTAGTGGATACTATCTAATAGGCTAGTTTCGGTTGGTGCGATAATAACTAACTCAAACATCGAACATGATGCTTAATATGAGGTAAAAGGTAAGGGTTAGTAATTTAAACACACGTAGTCGGATCAAGGTACGGGGTGAAATTCTCTAAATGACAGACCAAGGATTTAGAGATACATAACTTATCACTTTGCACCCAAAACCTTAGGAAAGAATTGTTATAAGCTAGGATTATGGTGTTAAGAACCTATGGGGAACACGTACACCCTAGTTTCTCTCATTACTTTATAAACACCAACAATTTACTCTTTCTACTTGTTAGATTTCACAATATTACAATACTTTTGTTTCACAACCCCCCCCCCCTTTAATTACTAGTTTTCGGAAAGGACTTGACTAAATAGAGGTAATTGTATATTAAAGTTAAGCCTAAACTATTTTCCTCGTGGGATCGACCCCAACCTAATAATTGGGTTCTCTACTTGATACGACCGCTTATTCTTCTTTAGGGAAGTATAATTTGAGCGTACCATGAGTGCATAATTTTCTTAACCATACTAGTTTGGTCACTTTGGTGACTAACAAGCTATGTGAATATAAATGCATAGATAATCTCATAAAATTTTGTGCATGTGAATAATTTTAAACATTTTAGTTTGGCCACTTTGGTGACTAACAAACTATAGTAACATAATACATGCATCAAGTAATCATAAACATCATATGTGTAGACGTTAATTTTCTCTAGTTTGGCCACTTTGGTGACTAACAAACTATATAAATACAAAGCACATATAACATCATAAAATTTTGTGCATGTGAATAATTTTAAACATTTTTGTTTGATCACTTTGGTGACTAGCAAACTATAGAAAGATAATACATGCATCAAGTGAACATATGTGTAGATATTTATTTTTCTAGATTGGTCACTTTGGTTACTAACAACTATATAAATACAAATTACACATAACATCATAAAGTTTTGTGCATGTGGATAATTTTAAACATTTTAGTTCGCTTTGGTGACTAACAAACTATTAAAACATAATACATGCGTCAGGTTGAAAAATCAGACTCAGTCTCTCTTGAAATACTAAATATGCAAATAAATGATGAATTGTATCAATCCACATATGTCAAGTGATCATAAATATTATGTGTAAACATTAATTTTCTAGTTTGGTCTCTTTGATGACTAACAAACTATATTGCACTAAGTACACACATATTATTTATTACTTAATATAACGAACACCTTAATTTATTGTACAATCTAAAAGAAAACATAATTATTACATTATGGGAGGATTACAAAATTTCAAATTTTGTGCAATCTAAAACAAAATAAAATTATTTATTTATTTAAGGATGGTGGGCGGTAATTACTCTTTATTACCCTACCAAGATTGATGCGGTTATATAATTTATGAAGATTATATGTTCAAACAATCTAGACTTTGATGCCACATGTAAGATTAAATACTTTATAACATAATATCAGGATTTTGAACAAGATAATTTTACATAGAGGTTGTTAAGGGCACATACCTGATGAGAAAGACATCATCACATAGAAAAGCAGAAGCATTAGTTGTAAATTGGTTTCTACCTCCTTGCCGTAACTTTATGTTATCACAACCGTCATCGATGGAATTATTGTAAAGAATATATGATTAAACCTAATGGGTGGAGGGAGGACCAATTTATAGAGGTTAGATTTAATCTAGTACGTCCATCAAGTAACCAATGTACGGACAAGATATGTTCCTTTAAATACTATTTATGGTATTACTTAGGTAACAAGTAAATTTGGGCCATAAGTAAAAAATAATTAATAATAAATAAGAATTATTATTACACACCATGCATAAAAAAAAAACAGTTCTCGAATCCTCAAAGGAACCCTCGCGATTCATTCAGAATCCCATGCACACAAACAAGATATGCTACCTGACTAACTCAACATTATGGACTCAATAGAACCATTAAAACATGAATATGAGGTCTTTTCAATCAAAAACTCGTAAAAATCATAAGAAACAAATATAACGCCTTTAAAAGACCAAATCAAGCTTGGGACCTCTAAAAATTCAAACAAGAACCCCTCTGCTATTATAATCATCCCCCGAATCCAACGGAATTGTTGAAAGCTCGAACTTCAAATGTAAATGTTGACCAGAGTCAACCCAAGAACGATCCAATTTAGGACCTCAAATCCTAAATTATTCAGTTGTACTTGTTAATTTCTTATTTGAATATTGTGTTAGTCATAAGCAATAGTTGAGTTGCTAATTTCTATCTTGTGCTTTTGTAATTAGTTGAATATTCTCTTAGTTATGAAATGGGTCTTTGACTATCTTATTAGTCGCATACTTTAATTGTTTTTCAAAGGGAGTGATCAACTCTAGGACTTGCTCATTTACTTTACTTTAACTTGAAAGAGTTAATTGAGTTTACGAAAAAATAAAAACGATGAGCAGGATTGATTTTCCGTCGACTTTTTGGACCGACCTATCCGTCAATCTTTTTTCTTTATTTTAAGTAGTGGATTTTGTCCATGTTTGAAACAGTTCTGTTTTCTCCATATCTAGAATCAATAATTTTATTGGAGGAACTACTGAACTGAATCCTCCTCTGTGTAATATTAAATGTTGGTGTATATACATGTTAGAACTTTTGGAAGAAAATAAAAAGATATTTTCCTTGGGATATTAATGTCAAATCACGATTTTAGTGGGGGCTTACGTACATTGACTATTAATTACATAATCCTCTAAAAGGATATATAATAAAATCATTAAATAAGATCACATCTTTTTTAAGATATAGTATTTCACTAGAAAAACAATTGGTCCCAGTATTTTTTTTAATTAGAAATCTACTATAAGATAAAGCCTAGTTGAGTAAGATAGCTATCCACAAAACCTTTTTGAGTATTACTAAAATATATGTTACTCTTAATCTAAGTAAACAGATGGTAAGTTCATTGATTTAAGTAATGATAATATTTTATTATTATTTTTATAAATATTTTGATGGAAACAGTATGAAAAGAAAAAATAATAATATTTTCATATGGAAAAAATTAGGAAGCTGCTCATTATTTTAATGAGAATCTGTTTCTCAAGGTGCATTTTTCAGTGAGCTAGTTCGATGAAAAAATTATGCTCTATAATACATATCTCTAACTAATTTATGATAGAAAAACTTTTATTTCTAATAATAATATTCTATTCTTATCTATCTAAGTGTTCCCTCGTCTCAAGCTCATCAACCCAGTCCTTGCAAATCGCTAGACAAAGATAATTTGATTTTGCGTCACCTTTTTCCATATCCAGGGCACTTGTATATTGTCCTAAACAAATATACTGAATTTAGTGATGCATAATGAAAGAGTTGATTTTTCAAATTGATATTCAATTGATAGTTATTATTTAAATAAAAAAAAGTAAATTTCTAATTAGTTTGAGTCACCTATGACAAATCAACCCTACAACTACGTATTACTACTGCTTATTTGAAAACATTTTAAATTTCTCAGAGATAATTCAAAAGGAAAAACAACTGTAATTTTGTAGATAAGGTTATTTATCCAATGATGATCTGAACATGATCACCTTGATAACCATTTAGAATTATAAAATAATACGTGTTGAGATAATGGCCGGTGTGACAAATCTTCCAATTTATGATAATTTAATGGCTATATTTTAAGGATAATTTTTGCAAAAATCTATTATGATAAATTTAATTATGTTTCATAGTTATAGTTTGTATGTTTATGGGTTGTAGCTAAAGTTTAAGTTGTCTCGTTTGTATAATTTGGAGATTTGTATAATTCGCGGGTATATTTTTATAATTAAGTTATTTTTGTATAAACTTGAAATAACGAATTTATACAATTACAAAAATCAAAATTGTAAATAGTTAGTTATACAAATTATATTATACAAACTTCGAATTATACAAATTATATTATACAAATTTTGAATTATATACAAATGTGTGATTTATACAAAACTAAAAGGCTGAGTCACGTAATTATAGCCAAAAAGTAGGTTGTAAATTATAATAGGCAAATTATAACTAAGTTAACGAATTAACTAGTATATATTTACTTATACACATAAATTTTCCTATTGGGAAAACGGCATTTTTAGTCCCTCTGTTGACTATATTCTTATTCTAGTCCTCGTGTTATCTAACTTAGCATTATTAACCTTCAATTATATCAAGTAAGTGATTTTAGTCCTTCAACTTACAGATTCAAAAAAAAATTAACAGATAGTTCACTGCTAAAAGGGGTAGTTCAAATATTTTCTTTTCAATTCTCTCTCTTTGAAGAACAAGCTAAGTCTTCCCTATCTCTATCAAGAAGAACAAGCCCGTCGATTTAAGCTACAATTTTGAAAACCAACTTGATAGAAATTAACCCTCCCTCTTACACCGACGAACGATAAATTATGCAACGAATGATTTTTTTTAAAAAAATTCTATTTTCTCAAGCAATTACTTGAAAATATCATAATTACCCCGTTTAGCAATGAACTCTCTGTAAATTTTATGGCTATGTTAGTTGAAGGACTAAAATTACTCACTTGATATAATTAAATATTAATAGTGCTAAATTAAATAACATAAGGACTAAAATAAGAAATTAGCATAAATATAGGGACTAAAAATGTTGTTTCCCCTTTCCTATTTTTTATTTTAATTAATTTATGCTTAATATGCTTAAACACATGCATATGCATGGAATTTAAGACAAATATCAATTACCCCACTATACATACTGAAATCAAGAAAATTGATACTGTAATAATTAATTATAATATCTCATAAAGATAAAGCTAATTATTTCCTACTTTATTTTTTTGTTATAATGATTGAGTTTTTTTTTTGTTATAATGATTGAGTATTTAGCGTAGAAATCCATGTGGATATCTCACGCAAAGAAATCAAGAATTGTATTGATGTATTGATAGTGTTTTGATATGTTGATCAATATTGGTAGTATTGATCAATATATCAATATTGATCGTATTGATCAATAATGATGTTATTGATATGTGATCAATTATTGATGAATTGATGAATAATAATGTCAAGTACATACTTCTTATATATCCTTATATATGAGAGAATTGTAGAGTCCTAAGTTATAGAGTCCTACTACAATACTGATTACTACTATAATAATAAAATAATTAAATCCTAATTGGGCTATAATTTTAATAGTTATCTAATCCTAGTCATAATATAATTGTAATCATAATTTAATTATAGTCAAAATATAATCCTAATAAATATAATTAGTCTAATCCTAATGTGAATTTAATTCTTCAGCAGTGTTGTAGCTCATTAGTCAGCTTCGTCGAATCTGTTCCTTCGACATGTTCCAATCCTCAGCTTCCTTCTTCATTATCACTTGCTGAAACAAGTCAGTCAACTGCGTTGGACCTGTTCCTTTAACATGTTCCAATCGTCAATTTCCTTCTTTTTCAACATTTAAGTTTTACTGATTGCCCATTAACATAAACATTACAATATTTTTTTCATTCTCAAAACTCAGAATATGAGTTTAGCATTCCTACCCAAGTTGGATATATACAGAAATAGCCTAGTGCCTAGTGCCCACCCAATCATCTTCACCTGGTGTGCTCCTATTTTTACAAGCCCCAACTTGTACTACAAAATATATTACTATGATATAAACCACTTCCTATTGCATTTCCTCATCTTTCAATACCCCCAAGTCTAACCAAACTCTTGTGGATATGGGAAGGAAGTGTTCACATTGTGGTAATATAGGTCACAATTCAAGAACTTGTAGCACTTTCAAGTTAGGTGCTAGTGCTAACTTTGTTGGTGGATTAAGGCTCTTTGGAGTACAACTAATTGACATCTCTTCTTCATCTTCCACATCATCATCATCTTCCTCTTCCTCTTCTTCTTCTTATGATATCCACTTGAAAAAAAGTTTAAGCTTAGATTGCATGTCTTCCCCTTAAGTATCTATTTCTCCATCATCGTCATCATTACTTGTTACTCTTAATGAAAAGAGTACTACTTGCAGAAATGGAGATTATCTATCTGATTGTCTCTTAGGTCAACCCCAAGAGAGAAGGAAAGGTTTGGAATAATTTTTTAGATATAATTATTTGACTACTTTTAGTGGGAAAGGTTAGTATGAAAATAATGGTCAAAATCATATTCAGTTGTCAATACTCAATAGTACTCCTTACCAAAAATGAGATGGACTATCAATTTGAAAGAAACTAATCTTTATAACCATACATCATATTCCTCGAGAAAGGAAAATTAGTTTAAGAAACGTGAATAATTTCTAAAGAATTGTTCCAAATGTTTTTGAATTAGGAGTTGGTGTAACGACCTGTTTAGTCGTTTTGAGCAGCAGATTTTATTTCTGGAAAAACTGTGTGAGTCGACGGAACCCACGACGGACCGTCATGGGCACGACGGGCCGTCGAGGGGGTCTCGTTCCAAAAGACTTAGACTTCTGAAATTTGGGTACTGAAATCGACTCTCTGAACTTGG